>NC_090324.1:85022675-85167677 GCF_040869045.1 Eurosta solidaginis | reverse complement strand
GCAATGTGACTTGATGTTGGATCAGAATCCTTAAAAACATTGTAGAAACTGTTACTTAGATCTACAGAGCAATTAGATATTCCACATGAAGTGCACACCTTAAATGTCGGCACAAAATTGTTTCTTATATTTTTGTAGCACCAAAAGAAGTAATTTGAAGTGATGAATTGCATTCTTGTATATGATTCATAAAATGGTTCGACATTGTGATCCTCCAAAAATCAATGAGTGCAATGGTTTAGGTGGAGTTTCAAATGCCGGCAATTTTACTTTGGCATTAGCACAAAAAATGCCAGCCGTTTCACCCAGAAACTTAGCTGCTTCACAATGCGGACTTATCGCACTCATTAATCCAATATATCCATGCATACTGTAATCAATTTTTGGATCGTAATTAAAAGCAGCACGATACATATTTTCTAGAACACGACGTCGTATTTGTCTTGGTCGTGCTGGATTTCTTTGCCGCTGTTGTTCTGCAGATCTATTTCGTTGCATATCCGTTCACGTCGTATTTCATTTTGTTGTGACAGGTTATCAATACTTTGCGCTCTCTTTGAAGTAACATTCTGTTAGCACTACGCGTACGTCGACCGATATTTTGACGTCTGGCTCGAGGCATTTTCTTCAAGAGAAGGGGAAAAAATTCACTAAAACTCTATGTTCAACGCAAGAAATTTAATTTAAGAAAAGCACATGTGGAAACAAAAATGGGCGGGCTAAATACACCCACACGTATATGTCCAAAAGACAAAACGAAAAACAAACCGTGCAATAAATTTGATGAAAAACACAATGAAACACGTGCGGACGATTAGTTACAGTTAAAATCACTAAATGAACATTTGAAAAAATAAATTTGAAGAGAAAAACATGATACATCATTGCCACAATTTTCTACTATGTTTTTGTTCAACGTTACGACATACTTTCAGAAGGAATTCCCAATGTATTATAAATATTGATATGAATTCAAATGAAAATGAAGAAATACTCAATTATGAATCGAAATCTATATAAATATTGAACACACGTGTCGATTCTCGATAGTTCATAACAAAAAGACCTAATGTCACTATACACCGAAAGTACGATGTGACAGATATGTTGTGTTGTGGTGTATCTCTTTCCATTGTATCTGAAAAATCCCTATTGCCAAATTGGCAGCCATGTTCATTGTTCATACTCTTGTCTAGAAAACTCGATCAGATGAAGATGAATCAGTACAACACATCATAAATACATTTCTTCATTACTTTTTTTAAATTTTTTTATTCTTATGGCATCAGAGTAAAATCGTTAGTAAGTGTGTAGGAACAACAATTTTCGGGACGCTGGTGAATATATTCGCTGAACTCGAGGGATCCATGAGTTAGGTTACCAAATAGTTGTAGCGATATTAATTGGAAAACAGGTGGGCGAATGTTTTTAATGTTGACTTGATCCGTATTTCGAAGAAACATTGTATATGTAAATCTTATGGCTATCAGATTTAAAATAAATAAATGTAAGGCGCGATAACCTCCGAAGAGATCTAAGGCCGAGCTTCTCTTCCAATTTGCGTCGTGCTCCTCTTGATTTTCCCTACAAATTGGCCGGACGGGACCTACATGTTTTATGCCGACTCCGAACGGCATCTGCAATGCAGATGAGTTTTCACTGAGAGCTTTTCATGGCAGAAATACACCCGGAGCGCTTGCCAAACACTGCCGAGGGGCGACCCCGCTTAGAAAAATTTTCTTCTAATTTAAAAACATTATTTCTAAAATTTTGATGTTGCTTTGTCCGGGGTGCGAACCCAGGGCATACGGTGTGGTAGGCGGAGCACGCTACCATCACACCACGGTGGCCGCCATCTATCCGGCTATCAGATTTGGTAGTCGTAAATTTGCAAGTTGAATGGCAACAGTCAACGATTCTGTATATTCGTTTTCCCAATAAGTGATTTCTCGTCGTGAAAGAAGATTAAACACGTTGCGCCGAACCGTTGTTTGTTGGGACAGTTGTGTAATGAAGAGATATTGTGAATTTTCAGTAAGGAGGCGATCATTTGAAAAAAACCACATGAAATTTGCGGAATGTCGGGTTTTGATTTCGAGAAATCCAATATTGACCGAAATAATGCATCAGCGCGTCGTCGTAAAAAATGCGATGAACTCGATACTCTTGAATTCTTGTTGCCAAAATTCCATCCAAAAATGAATTTGCCGATGCGAAATGTATGACATCTTCATCAGAATACAGTCGGTCAACAATTTCCAAGATTATTTGAACTGTGTTCATGGTTGTTTCTGAAGAAAAGCAACGCAATTCTATTACAATGTTGTTTCTTTGACACAACAAAATCACACTTAATAAATTTAGTGGGACATTACTCACCAAACTGAAGCACAGCATATACCGAATTTACTTAAATCCAGTTCATTTATTTTTTTCACAGTTTTTATGAAAAAAAAAAACAAAACAAAACAAATTACTTATTTTTTTCGTTTGGTTTTCATTTGAGAAATGCCGAATGTTAAATTATAATTCTAGAAACGTCAATTCCATTGAATAATGCGAAATGGAAATAAGCACCACCTATTCCATTTCATGAAATAACGCAAATATGCAAATAAGCACCATATATTGGTATGAAACCTAGCCGTAGCTTTACAGAAACTATCTACATGATAGCCCAAATGGACCGTAGAATTTTGGTTGAATTTGGTGGAGCCGGTCTCATGTTATAAAGTAACACCAAAAATGTGCAATTATTTTTATATATATAGAAGATATGCCACCACATATATACTATATATATGATCGATCCCTATGATTTTTTCACACAACAATATATGCTATATACGTAAGCAACTGGTGAAATTTGAAGCTTACAGCTGTTAAAATGGCACATATTGTGAAAAGTGTCTTATATATACCACCCATCTCTATAATTTTTTCGGACAACAATATATGCTATATACGTAAGCATTTGGGGAGATTTGAAGCTTATAGCTGTTAAAATGGGGCTGAAATTGAGAAAATATATGATTCAGTATATACCACCGATCTTTGGGATTTTTTCAGACAACAATATATGCTATACACGTAAGCATTCGTTGAAATTTGAAGCCTCTAGCTCTTAAAATAGGGCAGTAATTACGAAAAGTTTCTTATCTGAACAATCGGTTGTGGGAATATATACTATATATACGGCCGATCTCATCAATTTTCACAGACAACAATATGTGCAATATACGAAAGTATTTGGTGAAGTTTGAAGCTTCAATCTGATCATTTGAGGAAGATATGACAAAAATCCTCTTTTTCTGAAAAATCGGTTGAATGCAGGATATATGCTATGGTGGTCCAATCCGGCCGGTTGCGACAAATGTCTAATCGGACACCCAAATACACCCGCTCACCAAATTTTATCAAGATATCTCAAATGATCATATGTATTTAATTAGCGAGCTTTGCTCATATTGCTTTATACAATGGTTTTTGTAATTGATATTATATATATATATCTCAAATATTGTGGGACTAGTTTGCATACAAACAGACAGACGGACAGACGGAGAGACGGACAGACGGTCATGGCTAAATCAACTCAGCTCTGCATCCTTATTATTTCGGTATACTTAATGGTGGGCCTATCTATTTTCCTTTAAGGTCTTAAAATTTTGAGATTCGTGCCAAAGTTAATATACCATTTCATTTTCATGAAAGGTATGACAACAGCTTATGTGCTCAACTGCGAATGCCCCCAGACTGTATGGCTTGCCCAAAATAGACAAACCTGGTCATCCATTTCATCCATAAATGTACCATGTTACAAATTATCTAGATATTTTGGAGGCATCCTCAAAGATTTAGTATCTGAGGAACTCAATATAAAAAATTCTTTTGAACTCAAAGAAAAAATCAATAATATAAATGTTTCCGACGACGACATACTGGTGTCGTTTGATGTAGTATCATTGATCACTAATATACCTACGAAGATCGCGATCAAAATAATAATGAACAAATGGGATGAGATCTCCAGTTATTCTGCACCACAAAAAAACTATTTCTGGAATTACTGAACTTTTGTTTAAAAGATAACAAAACTATGGAATGCCGATGGAGAACCCACTCTCTCCTACTATAGCCGACTTGGTGATGGATGACCTATTAAATGACACTATGGCAGAACTTAAAGAACGGTCAAAAATAAATATAATATTCTTATGGAAATATGTGGATGATATATTTGCTATTGTGAAGAGAAGAGACTTAGATGAAATCCTACATACCCTCAACAAGTACCACAACAAACTCAATTTCACGGTGGAAGTTGAAAATAATGGCAGCATCCCCTTTCTAGAAACACGTATCTTTAGAATGGATAATAAACTTGTGCTAGATTCGTATACTAAACCCACTTCATCTGCGCGTTTAATTAACTATCTTTCAGCCCAGCCCTTTAAATATAAAGTCAATACCGCAATAAACCTAAAGTGCTGAAAATTTGCCGCCAAAAATTCTGGGATAAAAATTTGAAAAAAATCACTAAAATATTAATACAAAATAATTACCGTCACATACTCATACAAAATCTAATAAAACAGAAAATGGAACGGATCAAACACAAAAATCAACAACACTACAGAAAATACCGATGGCAGACCTAAACAATATTACAGTGTAACATATATATCTAGGCTAACAGACAATTTTTTACAAAAGCTTAATCAAAAGCAACAACAACATATGTTTGGCATATAAATCTAACATAACATCAAGTATATACACCAAAACAAAAACCCCGAATCCAACTTCACAACAAAACAATGTAGTTTACGAAATCGAATGTAAGGGAACAGAAAACCAAACATGCAATAAAACATACATATGAACAAGAAAACGTACACTAGGCGTAAGATTAAAAGAACATGCTACAGACATTAAAAACAAGAAAAACAGCACAGTACTATCGAACATACAACAGCCACTGGCCACATAGCTGACATAAACAATGCGAAAATCTTAGACAAAGAAAAACGAGGAAAAGTCAGATTTACACTGGAAAGCTTGAGAATAATGCAAAACAGAAACCGAACTGTAAACAGAAAAGAGGACACTGATAACATTTCATCCGCTTATTTATTATGTTTATTATAATTCTTGTTTTAAACGGTTTTATTAAGCTTGACTTAACAGGCAGGGCGCACGGCCGCATGCACGGCCGTTGTGAACGAATTTTGTAATTGAAATTTAAGTAGCTTCCCCTTCAAGCTACAAGCTTGAAAATTGGAATATAGTTCAATATCTCCGCTAGGTGGCGCAAGGACCGAGATATTCGCAAAAATCGTATTTGTGGTCCGATTTGGCTCATATTTTGAAGACATAAGACATACAGGAATAGAAATCGACCTATGAAAAAAACCGCCGCTAGTTGGCGCATGGATCGAGATATTCACAAAAATCGTATTTGTGGCCCGATTTGGCTCATATTTGGAACAAATAATACGTACAAGAATAGAAAGCGACCTATGAAAAAATCGCCGCTAGGTGGCGCATGGATCAATATATTCACAAAAATCGTATTTGTGGTCCGATTTGGCTCAATTTTGGAACACATAATACACACAAGAATAGAAAGCGACCTATGATGCCCGATTTGGCTCATGTTTGGAACAAATATTGCATACAGTCCGGTAGAAGTGACATCAAAATATTTTGGAGTTGGAGGAGGGACAAGCATACGTGGCGCAGAGTCGAGTAAAGTCTTTGGAAGGATTATGTATTGAGGACTTAGGTTGTAACAAATTGTCAGGAAAGAGTCCTTGTAATAATGAGTCACTAAATGAACTAAATAGAATGAGAAATAATAGGTGTTGAAGACATGATTTTCGGACTAAGTTCGGACAATTAAATAAAAGCGTTGGACGCGTCATATATTTATTGATAGTCATAAGTAAAACCAACTGAACCTTAATCAGGTTATGCTACGCCTCACATTTTTAGAAATTTCACGCGCCCAACGCTTTTATTTAATTGTCTGATCAACGCGCCAGATTGATAAGGAGCGTGATTACTAGTACCTAGGACCTACCTAATTATCTTCTAGCTTTTCGTATTACTATTACTTCATGTAAGTATTGTTTTCAATAAAACCGTTTAACTTAAACAAATTTTTTTAATTATTTTTTGCTACTTATGGATCACAGTCCAATTTGACAGCATACCTAAATAGAAGGGTATCGAAATCTTTTTAAATTTTGAATTGAATTTAATTTGTTTATTAATGACAACTGTGGATTATGTAAATTATAATTACATATTTATACATATAAATTGTAAGTTTTTTATCTTAATGTGATATTTACACAAAAATTTCTTCAGTTTTAAGTTTTGTAATTTTCTGTTTTCTGTTTTCATGATTCATGTTCAACGTTGTTGTTTGTGTTGTATTATACTATTATTTAATAAATGCAGTCTGCCCCTGAGGAAGCTAAGGAGATTAGCGAAACGTAGGGCTTGAATAGTGGAGTCCTTTGACTTGCACTAAAACAAAATTTTGGTCATTTGCAGCCTATTTCTATTGCATACATATACAAAAAGTATTGACCAGCTTAATCAAATCTGAAAAATATTTAGTTTTTATGCTTAAAATTTACTTATGTATATTTCAACACTCGTTCAGCAGCGATTACTCGAATAATCGACAACGAGCAATTATTCGATAATCCATGACGTACGATAGTTCGATTCTAAGTGATCGAATTCTCTAAAATCTTTAATTATTTAGACAGGCATGCGAGCATAGCTAAATCGACTCGAGTCGCCATCATGATCACTTTGGTATACCTCCTTATTCGTCTATCTTTTTTGCCTTTGGTACTTACAATCAAAAGTAAGTTCAAGGGGCAATTTAAGAAAATTAAGAACATTTAGACTTACACATTTATAATCGTAACTTACACATATATACACAGTGCGCATAACGCACTTTGAGTGAAAGTTTCACTTAATATGCATCCTTGAATGTGATCAATTTTGTGATGAATTTGAAAAAACTTTTTTTTAATCTTTCCAGTTGCCATTTTTAAAAGCGTCGATTTTTTATTAGTTTTTTCAGTTTTTTATGGAATAAACGATAAAAAATAACACATGATATAACAATTCAAAACTATTTTCTGCACTTTATTTTTGTTTAGAAGCAGACAATGATACTAAAAAAAAGCGATTTTAGATTTGTTCTAATAACAAAAGCCGACAAATTTAAAATCGCGAAATTTGCTAGCATCTTTTATAACAGTCTATTCCTGCTTTCAGTATAGTGTTACCTTGATTATGAAAACGCGTTTTCAAAATTTTGTATGCCTTATGTCACGAAATAATATTTTCATTAAAAAATTTTATTTGCCATTATTAATTTTTTCACATATCTCCTTTGATATAAAATATTATATTTGTTTCACAATATTATCGAAGATTTCGTGGAGATTTTATTTGGATCTACTGCGTTTCCAGATTAAATTTTCTATGATGCGACTTTAAGATTGGACTTGAAATCCTTTTGGAGGCCTAAATTGTCGTTATTTCATAGCCAAGTAACCGATTTTCTTCGTGGTTGCATCAAATAAATAATGGACCCTTCAAAGATTCCAATGTTTTTGCAAATTGATCAAAAAACAAAAAATTCAGTAGCTAATCGATATTACTCACTTATTTCAATGAAACAATTAAGCCACATCTTTTTTCATACAGTACATTTTTTCGTAAAGGGCAACATTTCTCTTTTTGCAACTGTTCTGACAATTGTACGGATTCTGGTTATGTCAATAAATTTCCAGTGCGAGAAACTTTCAATTAAAGTGAAATCAGGCACAAAGTGTATATGCATATCAATTCTTTATTTTCCCAATAATTAAACTATCTTAATCAGCCCCTTCCTCCTTATTCTTCAAGGTGTAAGTTAATTAACCTTCATTCCCTGGAAAGTAGAAGGGTTATGTTCCTTTATGATATTGTTAGTGGCACACGTACTTTGCATCAACCTTATATGTTTGTTGTTGAGAATTTTAAGTCTAATTATGAGCTGAATGGACAAATCACATGCGCTCTAATTGTAATCAATTCAATTAATCATAAACAACGTGTTGATTTTTTTTATCGCGGCAATGATTTAAATATATGCTCTTTTCTCCTTTAAGTTAAGTGGTTCTTTATTATATATAAGCATATGAACTCTTATGTAATCTAGTCTGTAAGATTCTCTGTAAATCATAGACTAAATAAATAAATTTAATAACATACTCTTCGTCAAATGAAAATACTGGTGATCAACTTAAAATGCATACTCTGCGTCTCCAAATACATCCAATCTGGATTTCGACTGTTTTCTACAACAACTTTCTCCATCACCTCAAATATAACCACATGCGTACAAATGCGTTAAAAAATGATTGTAAAAACTCAGAATGCCATACGTACGAATTTGTCGCTGCATAAATGCTTTGTGCGCTATGAAGATGACTTTGGATCTTTTTGGATGGTGGACGATAGCGAATTTATCAAACGAAGACATTTATCTCGTGGTCGTCCTCGAAAATATGAATCAACTTTATCCCCAAATCTCAATTCTCCACAATCGAACGATATTCGTAGTCCCAAGCATTTGAGTAGACAGCAACAAAAGCAGAAAAAAATCATCAGTAATAATCGTTGTCACAGTCAATGTAAAACAAACTGCAGTAAAGTCAGCAGATACATTAGAAGTGGTGCGAGCAATGTATGTTTCGGGGATAAAAGTGATATCAAAACTGGGTTTCATAGCAGCGTTGCTCCGACTTTTGATGCTGATCCAGATTTTGAGGTGGATGCAACTAATCTAAGTGATTCTCAATTTGATTACAAGATCAAAATCATAAGCAATAACAATAATAGTTATATTCAGCATTCACATAATGGCGATCATACCGCCATTCATAAGTTCAAGGGTAGTGAAAGCCAGCTAATTGGCATCAATGCGATTAATAAATTGAATATGTTTCCGAATGGTGAAAAAAAAGTCGCCAGTGCTGGTTTCCAAGTTTCCAGAGATAGCGTTGTCGCCTTCGATACTGCTTCTATAATAGGGACGACCAGCAGTGGCGAAGGTAATTATAATGCAGAAAATATAGCTGAAGACGTCGGTATTCCAGTTAGTAACGATAGTTGGAGCTACGAATAGTTCACAGCAAGCTAGTCATGAAAGTGGTATCGATGGCATTTTCTTATGCAAATATAAGCCGCAGTAAGAGCAATAATCAATCATATAGATAAATGTTTGCAATGTTATTGAATACAACCATTATCACAAAAAAAAACATTTTTTTTGATTTATCATTGGTTACAAATTTTGTGGGGTACGGTCATTTCCTGTTCAATTTGTATAGTATTAAATTATTTCCCAATTCATTGTGCAGCGGGATAAAATGTGTATTTTAAGTTTACAAAAAATTTAAATCATTGGTACCTTTTTAGTATGATGTCATACCCCAACTTCCGGCGCAGTAAGATTTTTACAATAGTAGGTATTGATCCGCCATGTTTTTCTTCCTTGATTGTTATAAAATGACAGTAACCACTTCGCTTTTAGTATTAATCAAAAGCTTTAGGACCGTTGAATTAGATGAAGCAAAAAAGGTTATATTTCCTACTTCACATTTTGGTAGTATTCGTAGGTAGCTTCTACTGTTTTTGGAAAACATATACAATTTACAGTAAGGTACACTAGTAATTTAAACTTAGTGTTTGGAATAGCACTTGCATGTATAAATATATCACATAAAATTAGCAATAAAAAGCATTTAGTTACACAGTAAACAATTAATATTTGCCTACCCATCCTTTATTTCTGTGGAATAAGCATTTTTTTTAATTTCACAGGGCAATTAACTCGTTGTATTTTTAGTGGTAAACTATACAGTACAGAATATATATATACAGTAGTAGAATATCTCCACTTAGAGCCTTAACTGCTAAGATTTATTAAATATCATATTTTAACCAGCACTATCTCCACTGCAGTTTTATTTGACGTTTTATTTTTTCATATTGAAGAATTCAAAACTGGGACCACATGCTCATTTTCAACTATTGTGAAGTTTTTCAGCCACAAAAAAAATTAACATCTTCAAAGTAAACACATGCATTTTCACCTGTTCTGCAAAGCAAAAACATATCTGAATATTTTTTTTTACATATTTTATTTTACTCGCGTTTTTCCATAAAAATTTAAACTTGAAAATATACCTGTCATACATGAATTTAAAAGCTGCTCCTATTTTGAAATATTTTCCTATCAAAAAATTGCAAGACATATATGAAATATTGTAATGATGTGACAAAGGATTGAAAATTTAACATAAATCTTCTACATTTCGCGGTTTAATTTTGTTAGATAAAACCTGCGAGATTTGACGACAATCCTTTCAGATATGTAAATCTCGAATTAAGCTCTAAGTGGAGATATGCTATAAGTTACCCGTAAAGAAAAGAGTGAAGAAGGCGTCAACGACACTCAGTGGTTTAGTTGTACTAACAAGCAGAAAAATCAATATCTACGCCAACTTAAAATAAGGAAGTTTTCGAGGAAGCTGATAACGAAATTGATTTGCACTTGCACTTTATTATGCTAGAAATAAATGTACTATTAGGGATGAAGCAATACTGTGAAAGTATCGATACCTGCGGCCTTATTATGTAACTCGATTCTAAAGAAATTTCATTCGGATTTGAAAAAAAAAATGGATGTGATATGACAGCTTTGCAAGTAATATTGAAAAAAGTATCGATACCTACTAAGTAAGTATCGGACGGAGTGTATCCTGACTATTTTACAACTTTTGCTATCGTTCGATTCGCTGAACTGTTGAATAAATAACTCAAATATTCAGTATAGCAATATCTCCTTTATTTACAACTCCACGGTAGTCGAACATCAAAATTTCAATACTCGCGCACTACACTAAACGCGTGTTAAATCAAACTGATTGATTCTTCCTCAGCTTGCGCTACTTTTATACCCTCTGTTGCCTCGGTCGCATATTTCTGATAAAGTCTAGACTTTTCAACGACCAGCTGCTTCTTTATATCTTTTATATGTATCTGGTATTTACTTTTTGTCTTCTAGTTATATGCGTGAGAATGTGTGAGTAATAAATTCGCTCTTAATTGCTGCCTACATATATGTATGTGAAATATTTTCTTTACTGTTATCCTGCAGTCAAAAGCTAAAGTAGTCAGTAAACCTAGTTCATTGACTAGAATTTGGGGTCTATTCATACTAGTTGATGTTTGAACAGTTTATTGACTAGAATTTTGTGGCGTTATTCATACTAGTATTTCAGTTGGATGGGTGTCTTTGATGGGGATGTCTCGTCTTGCACACACCGGCGTCATCCCAAAATGTCGACTCGTAGGTGCTTGCACCCTCCCCCAACATTGGGATGGAGTCTCCTCGCGGTGACGCCTGGTAACGCTTCGGCAGCGAATGCGAGCGGCGACCCGTTTCTCCTCCCTTCAACCAGATTTCCCTTGTTCTCCCATCTCCCATCCGCACTCCGTTTCCCCTGTGCCAAGTTTTCCTATAAACAGGTGTTATTTTTTAGTTCAAGACCGGCAATACGTGGCGAAGAGTCACACCCTGAATAAGGTGCCCAAGCTTTGCTAACAAATGTGGCGTATCTAGAGAGGACAACTCGATAAAACCCCTAATTCCCAGTGTTATCTGAACCGTGTTCCTGGCATGAATGGCACTACGTTATTGTGTCTTATAACGGTGGCCTCCAGATACCTGACGCCCTCTGGTTTTAATTAGTCTTGCTGGGATATTGGGCCTATGTCCCAGCTGACCTACCTTCCCCCATACTCGTGGGTATTTTTATGGATAAAAAAATATAAAAAACAACCAAAATCGAGCTGAAGAACTCCCCATAGATCAGGTCGATTGCGACCTTTCGGTGCAAGCTGAATCAGCTGTCGCCACAGACTTGCCGGGGCCGAATAGTCCCCTGCATGACGTGGAGATGGAAAGGGAACAAAAAGGACGAGGACGAAGGGCTGAACAAGCCGTTATGTCACTTAACAACAGGGCAAGGAAGGTGGCTACACGTAGCCGCAAAGACCATAAATAGTGTCTCCCCTCCCTATCAAAGCCCAAAAGCAAAGACGTCTGAAATGCCTTCAGGTGAATCTTCACCATGCCAAGGCAGCCTCAGACGTCCTAATTAAAAAATTTGCAGAAGCAGGTTTGGGAATAGCTTTCATCCAGGAGCCCTGGATTCAACACGGTGCCGTAAAAGGCCTGAACAATTCTGATGGTAAGTAAATTTATTCGCCCAAGTGCGGTGATGCTTTTAAGCAACAAACTAATGTTTCTTCCACTTTTACAGTTTATTACGGCTGATCTCGTAGCAGCTTGGGCTAAAATTCCAACCCCAAGAGGCGAACAAGAGGCAATCTTGGCGTCTGCCTACTTTCCGGGGGAGGAAGAAACGGCCCCAACAACCGAAACAATAGCCCTCATCAAATAATGTCAGCAGAGTGGCACACCATGGATCCTCTGCTGTGACGCAAATTCCCATGATACAAAATGGGGTGAGTACCTCATTGAGTTTATCAGCAGTAATAATATAAGCATTCTCAATCGAGGTAATGAACCCACCTTTGTAAATGCTATTAGAGGGGAAGTTTTAGATCTTACTCTGTGCAGTCATAATATGGCCATCGCCGTCACTAAATGGCATGTTTCAGGAGAGGAATCAATGTCGGACCACAAACACATTGCATTCGACATTTATCACTTTCCGGAACACATGCAGGCTTTTAGAAATCCCAGGAATACGAACTGGGAGCTTTTCCGTTTTATTGTTGAGGAAGCTGGTAACAGGTTACAGAGACCTATAACCACCGTGCAAGAGCTTGAGAAGGAAGCTGAACAGCTCCACTCAGACATTAAAACAGCTTTCAATGAGAGTTGCCGCCAAGGAAAGATACGTACACAACGTGATGTGCCTTGGTGGAACAAAAAGCTTGGGCAGCTAAGATGCCAGGCTAGGAAGCTGTTCAATAAAGCGTGAGCTACGGGCGACTGGGATTCATACAAAGTCGCTCTAACATCTTACAATAAGGAACTTAGGAAATCTAAAAGGGCTACCTGGCGAGAACACTGTGAAAAAATTAATGATCTTCGAGCAGCGGTTCGACTACAAAAATCCCTTTCTAGAGATCACAGAAATGTAATTGGCACGTTGAAAAAAACAAATGGGAGCTACACCACGCGGCCGGAAGACACGAGCAAACTATTACTCGAAACACACTTTCCTGACTTCACAGCAGGCTATCAATCACCACCTATAATGGCAGATTGGTAATTGTGCAGTTTAGGGGCCCACCCTAAAAATGGGCCTTTTTTTTTAAGTGAGGTATCAGAAGACGCGTATTCACGTCTAGATCAAGAATCCGAAAGCGGAAGTTTACTTTTTTACCCGTTCAAAAGTTATACGCGAAAAACTGGTTCGTCTTGTACATATTGTTCCCGCACATTTACAATCTTTTAAGCGCACTAATCACATCCTGTTTTGTTTTTCGATAGATTAATACAATTTGATATTCACGAATTAGAGAAAAAAAATTGTCTAATTTCTCTAATTAATGTGCAATTAGGTAATAAAAATACAGAAAATACACTCTAATCACTTGATTCGTTGTTGAAGAAAAACACCTGATTGTGAAGAGTGCTGCCAGATGAGCAATAATAGAAATTAACTGAATAAGAAATTACTCTTGAGTATTTTGTCAATAACACATTTATTCGACTTATTATTCGATTTATGATAAGTTAGCAATCATTTTCCCATAAAAACATAATTTTATTATAGACATTTCTTTTAAATATAGATGTTTTATATATCAAACAAAACTTTGCTTTATTACCTGCTGAGCTGGCAACACTGTTCACTTTCATATGTTTTCATTTGGACAGAAATTTTTTGTAATATTTGTGTTGATATTTTGTAAGTAAATTAGTGAAATTTAACATAATTTTTTCGTTAATTCGTGCAAGTTAGATTATGTTAATATACCAAGTATAAAAAGTAAAGTGATGTGTGCGCGTAAAAGATTGCAAACATGCGGGAAACCTGTTTTTCGCCGATAACTTTCGAACGGGTGAAAAAAGTTAACTTCCGCTTTCGGATTTTTAATCTAGATGTAAATGCGCGTCTTTTGATACCTCACTCGAAAATCTTGGCCCAACTTTTGTGTGGGGCCCCTAAACTGCACTACTACCGGCAGATTTGCCAACCATCAGTGGTAATGAAGAAAACCTAGCAACAAAGCTCACCACTGTGAAACGAGTGCAATGGGCTCTGTCTAATTTCAGCCCATTCAAGTCACCAAGACCGGATGGGGTCTACCCTTGTCTGTTACGGCAAGGGATAAAGCATATAGCCCCAGTCCTTTCCAATTTATATAAGGCATCACTACTGGTCGGCCATATCCCGAGCAGGTGGGCAGAGGTTAAGGTAGTATTCTTACCAAAGCCAGGGAAACACGAGCAACTACCCTCGTCGTATCGACCAATAAGCCTGAGCTCGTTTCTCTTAACAGGTATGGAGAAAATCTTAGATCAGCATATCAGGGAGGGTAATCTAAATATACTCCCTCTGTGTAGGAATCAGTTCACCTACCAGTCAGGGATATCCATGGAGACGGCTATTCATAGTCTCACGGTAAAAATAGAAAAGACTCTAGAGTCAAAAAATATAGCCCTCTGCGCTTTTATTGATATATCAGGGGCTTTCGATAACACAACACATCAAGCTATCGAACAAGCTATGATTGCAAGGACATAAGCCCTATAATAATACGATGGGTGCTGTCTATGTTAAAGAGTAGAAAAATCCATTTGGAACTGGGAGGGACTACTGAATCAATTGCGGCCACAAGAGGCTGCCCACAAGGAGGTGTGCTCTCCCTTTCCTGTGGACCCTGGTCATTGATGACCTCCTTCAGTTAATGAAAACCAAGGGATTTGACACACAAGGATATGCAGAGGACCTAGTTATTTGCATCACAGGGATGCACGGAGATACAATAACAGATTGCATGCAACAAGCCCTTTGCATGGTATAAAAATACAATTCTCAATGGAGGCTAAATATCTAGAGGTCACACTGGATAGAAACCTCACGTGGAATACTCATTTGGATGCTATCCTAAACAAGGCAACAAGAGCTTTCTTCGCCTGTACTCGTCTCTACGGCAAAACATGGGGGATTTGTCCAAAAATGGTATATTGGACATTTAGTAATTTCGTAAGGCCAATAGTCACCTATGCATCTCTAGTTTGGTGGAAGAAGGCGACGCAAAGAAAGGCAACGGCTAAACTAAGCAAACTGCATCGATTAGTTTGCGTTGGCATAACAGGTGCGATGAGAACCGCCCCTGCTGACGCAGTTAGTGCTTTAGTGGGAATACCTCCCCCCTATTCTGATAGAGAAAGAGGCAACACTAGGTGCACTAAGACTTACAAATATTTCTGAGATGAAGGAAGGAAATATGATAGGAAAGTAACAAGAAAATTCATAGGAAATCCCTCATTACAACTGAGTGAGGTAATGTCCCCTAAGCTCAGAATCTCACGGAACTTTGAAGTATCCATTGTGGACAGGACCCACTGGGAAATAGGGAATCCTTATAACGACCCTGACTCAGAGGTCTGGTACACGGATGGATCGATATTCGATGACGGAAGAACGAGAGCTGGCATCTATGGGCCAAACTTCAAAAAATCAATACCAATGGGATGTTACCCCACCATATTTCAGGCAGAAATTCATGCAATAGAGGTCTGTGGTAGAGAATATCTGCAGAGAGGCTCAACATCGAAGAGCGTCTACATTATGTCGGACAGCCAGGCGGCACTGCATGCCTTGCAAGCCTACACTGTTACATCTAAGCTAGGGGATGAATGCACTGAAATCCTTAATACCCTGGGAGCCAAAAACAAGGTTTTGTTGGGATGATTTCCTGGACATCAGGGATATGAAGCTAATGAACATGCAGATTACCTAGCAAAGCAGGGTTGTACATCAGCATTCTATGGTCCAGAGCCCTTTTGTGGACTCACAAAAGCACAAACCAGGGAAACTATAAGTAACTGGGAAACTAAACAATTCAGATGTCACTGGATTGATTGCCCAAGGCAAAGGCAGGCCAAAATGTTTATACTTCCGGCAACGAAAGTATCAGCCAAACTCATTAAACTAAGCAGGGATGGCTTAAAAACTCTTACTGGGTACTACACGGGACGCTGCGGTCTACGATATCACCTAAGTAAATTAAATCTATCTGATACCCAAATTTGTCGTTTCTGTGAGCTGAATGATGAAACGCCAGTTCACATTCTCTGCGAATGCGTCGCTCTAGCTAGGCAGAGACTATCCCATCTTGGTGGTGGGACTCTTAATCCCTATGTGATATGGAGTAAAAAGCCTGAAGAGGTACTTAGATACATCAAGAGCCTCCAGATACAAAATTAGGCTAAAAGGTCTTGCACAATAGATCTGCACAAAGGTCGCAGTGCTTCCAGACCTATTAATAATAATAATAATTTCAGTTGGATTTTGTCTGTCGAGCTCCATGAAATGCGCTAAGGGCCTTCTGCCGGAAATTTGCAGTAAATACTTCAGTGAACAGGGCTACATTTCGTAAAAAATGATGGTGAGTAAAATCTACCGATATCATTCATTTAAAGACAAATATTCTGTTACCAACCATCAGTATGGCTACCGTAAAATGCATATCACTACCACCGCGTCAAACGCCATTAACTCCCAGATATATTGCGGACTGAACCAATAAAAACCCTATCATGGGTCGTTGCTCGTGGTAGTTGGCCTGCCAAAAGCTTTCGACACAATCAACCACCGCGCACTTCTCCAAGGGGAATAAGAAAATATCTCCGTAAGTATTAAAATTAAATACGCACCATCCAATTTAGCCGGTTGATCCAAATTAACACTAGAAGGTCCTTATCCAATTACAGGACGAACAGACCACCTGATTCCCTATATGCGCTTTGAGGCGGCTCTTAAAGAACAATAGAGGTGTATAGTTGGCACAAGGGTGCTCAAATGCCGGACGAGGCGATACATGTGTACTGAGATGCTTCCACAGTAGTGGAATGAATAGGGCCTTTGGTATACTGTGCTGATACGGAAATAAACAGATCATACAAGCTGCCCGATCACTGTAGCGTTTTTCAAGCGGAGCCGTTACCAAAGCAGTAGAATCATTGGAAGAGAATATCTTAAACTGCAGCCGTGTCAACTTTTATGTTGACAGCCAAGCATCAATTACGGCAGTAACCTCGCATAGCACAGTATCTAAAAGTGTGTTAGAGTGTAAGCAATCCCTGGAAAGAATCGGGATAGGGAAAAGCATTCATCCTAATTGGGTCCCAGGGCATATGGGAATGATGGGAATGAAAAAGCGTATGAACTAGCTAAAAAGGGTGCATCCCTTAAAGCTCTCTCCGTAGACGTCCCAATTGGATTGAAATAGATTAAGAGATGGCGAGAGGTTCACAACATCGGCCAAGCGGGAAAGGCGTGTGTCTAAGCGCGGGGCTTTGAAGTGTTGAAGATTATGTGTAGGTCTTACAACCTTAGACTAACAATGTTGATTCTATGATGAAAAAGAGAGGACTCTAGACTCATGACGGGTATTCTAATTGGACACGGCCTTCTGGCGTCACATGCCTTTAAATTTGGCTTGGTCAGTGGTAGCAGATGTAGGAAATGAGGGTTGGAGGAGGAAATGATCAGGCAGGTTTTGTGCTCATACCTTTACTTTTACTTAAACTAACTAGTATGTTAATTGGCATAATATTGATGTTTATAATGATTAGTATGTCATCTGGTTTAATTCTGACGAGAGGCTGACCAGTGGTATGACCCTTATGCATGTACTGACTAGTATGTCATTTGGTATGATTGTGGTGCATATAATGACAATTTTATCAACAGGTATGATTCTGATGCAGGGAGAGGCAATTGGTATTTCGTAGGACATCGCCGTGATAAAAAAAACCTGTTCCTAATATGAAAAAAAAACAGAATTCTAACTAGTGGGGATGTTTGGAAAACTAGTATTCTTCTAGTATACAACTAGTTGGTTTGACTGCAGGGTAGTTTTGCTGTTTACATGTGTGGCTGCTTGCTTTAGTGTTTCCATGCACATATAAGTTGCTACTTGCTTTACTGTTGTTGTGCATTTATTTCGTAGCAGCATAGTGACGAACCGAAATGCTAATATATGCCACACTGATCCCCACCTAATTCGGACCGTCCCAATCAGACAAACTTCTCGATCCTACCGCTGCTAGCGTCTCAAAATGAACCACCCCTATATTTCGTGGTTTCTTAATTCTTTGTATGCGGTAGACAACATCACTGATCCACTTCACAACTTTATACGGGCTTTCCCAGGTTAGGTTAGGTTGAACTGGCCGGTCCATGAGGACATCATATAGACTGAATGAGGCCGTAGTTACTAGAAGTTTGTTTTAACGACCAAAATGAAAAGCCCTATCAAAAACCAGGACCAATGTTATAAAATAACTCCGTCCTCTTGGCAAATACTAGAATCTTTCTAGGGCTTAAGACACTTGCTGCTTCTATAGCTGACAGCTGTATCACACCTAAAAGCTGGAGTCTTATCCTGGCCAAAGCAGGGCACGAGCACAGAACGGTGTAATCGAATTCCGTCACAATTGAAAATAACCTTTTTGCTGATGATGCGTCTGGCTTCAGGTATGGGAAACATTGTGAAAGTCGAGTTGCATTTCCGTTATACCGATTTATTGTTGCTGACAAGTGTTTACATATTTATGTAGGAGTTAACATTTATTATGTTAACACTTCCCCTCTCAAAGACGGTCGTCCCGAGCGTCATCAAAGATAAGGTAATTTGTTGAAATTTATGTAAGTTGGTTGATCATCAGAAAATTCTTTGACTTTAATTGGGTTTACCTTTTCCAGCTGAACGTGGTCAGTATTAAAAATGGGGAGTATTACTATTTTATTTTTGTGTTTCCTCCAAAACTTGAGAAAAATTATTATGGTGATAAAGGTCATTGCAACTGCTCCAAATGAATGGAATCTACTGGATATTGTTTCTGTCTTGAGAAGGTTAATTCTACGTATGTTTTTTATGTGGAATTCTTTCAGAGCTTCGAGAGAGAGCAATTCGATACGGATTTTTTCTGATGGTGCAGGTTGCAGTGCTGCTGGGATTGCTGGCAGTGGGATCAAATCGTAGTTGATAAAAGATTGGCTATTTATTTTCAGCGTTGAGTAATGGAAAATAATCAGATGTGTGCCTGATAAGTTTTTTCTTATGCCGTCAAAATCTATTTGACCGTGGAAGCCGTTGAGTAGTAAAACGCCGAGTTTTATTTCCTCAATGTGTTTGATGTGATGGAGTTTAAACTATTTATTATTCTAGGAATACAGCTACTGTTACTTAAAAAAAAAAAATAAATGTAAGGCGCGATAACCTCCGAAGAGATCTAAGGCCGAGCTTCTCTTCCAATTTGCGTCGTGCTCCTCTTGATTTTTCCCTACAAATTGGCCGGACGGGACCTACATGTTTTATGCCGACTCCGAACGGCATCTGCAAGGCAGATGAGTTTTCACTGAGAGCTTTTCATGGCAGAAATACAATCAGAGCGCTTGCCAGACACTGCCGAGGGGCGACCCCGCTTAGAAAAATTTTCTTCTAATTGAAAAATCTTATTTCTAAAATTTTGATGTTGCTTTGCACGGGAGTTGAACCCACGGCATACGGTGTGATAGGCGGAGCACGCTACCATCACACCACGGTGGCCGCCGACTACTGTTACTTATGTTTACTAAATTGGTTTGTTAACAAATTTCGATTTTCTTATAATTATCGCATGTATTTTTTATTGCATATATTTCATTTATATCTTATAGTATTTTTCAAATTTGACATTAATTATATTTTTGTTTTGTCTTACAAAAATAGTTTGGAAATTAGTTTTTAACATTTACTGGTATTTTTGCCATGTTAATAATTTTCGTATTCTTACTAACTACATTTATATTTGTTATTTCTAATGCTTCTTCTGCATGATGATATCTCGTCGTTTTCTAGTTTTTCTAATGCTATTTCGATTTCATTCTTATTCAGTAATAATGTGTTCAAAACATCTTTTTTTGCCCATTTTATGGCATATTTAATATTTAAAATAGTTAATTCTTCCTTAATTAGCCTTATTCTATTTTGCAAGTTAATAATTGTTTCGTTTTCTACGAATGTACCTTTTCTAATGTTATTAGCAAATTTATTAATTATCATGGTCATATTATTAATTTTTGTCGTTAAAAATTTCTTTTATAAGCAGTTGTTTATTATTGTTACTATTCAAATGATTAACGTTATTTGTTATTGCCTCCAGATTTTCGTGTTCGGGGCTTCTGGCGATGTATTTCCATGCCGTTCCTACACTCAAAAAATTCTATTGGTAAAACTAACCGAAAAACTTTGTTAAAACGGCTCCAACCTATAAATATGGGTGAAACCAACCAATAGAAAATATTTAAAAACCTTTACTGAAGTCGTGGTTAAAAATTGATAATTTTACCAAAAGAAACGGTTGATATTTAACCATGTGAATTTGGTTCACCTAACCATAAAAGTAGGTTCGTATGGCTCCAACCTATAAAAATTGGTAAAATTAACTTATATTAATAGTTATTTCCGTCTAACCACAAAAGTTGGGAAAAAGTTGTGTAAAAATTGTAATATAACCACAAAATTTGTAGAATTAACTATTTTTACTGTTAAGTTACTATAAAAATTGTATTGTTACAAAAATTGTGGTACATAGTACTGAACGATAAAAATTGTCATAGTACTATTTATATTGTAGTCCTACTATTTATATTGTAGTCCTACAATATAAATTGTGTGATAACAATTTTAATGGTTTAGTACTACCACAACTTTAGATACAATAAAATTTTTGTACAATAATTACAATAACATTAAAATCTTTGTGGTTACATATCTACTTTAATTTCAGTATCAACGTTGTAAAGATTAAAACATAAAATTTATATTTTATTCAAGAAAACTTATTTATTTCTTTTAAATAGATAATAATAAAAATAATTCACAAAAAGTTACAATGTTCAAGTTTTTCCGCTCTTCTTAAGTTATCCATAACAGTTTTTAGATAACGTTTTAAACATAAATGAATATGTTTATTTCAGTTAAAAAAAAACAAAAATAAGCTTAAACCAGAATCTATTCTAAATCTCTTCAAAAATTCTTTTTTGACATCGTTTTAATCACAAGTTTTCAGTTTAACGCCTAAATTTTATTTATTCAGAAATCTCTTTCTCAGAGAACTTAATATTAATAAATAGGTTCATAATGTAACAATTTTAGTGCAATTCCTCTTATTTGCAACCTTCTACTAATGTTGGAGTCACTAAACTGTTGAATAAATAACTCCAATATTGAATAATGCGAAAATGGCCTTTATTAAAGTACTTCACAATTACACTTATAATTCGCAACTGATAGCTTGCTTAAACCAAACTGATTGTCGTGCCTCTACTGTTGCTGCCTTTTATACTCTGTGATTTCTCGTTCGCATACTTCTAGGCGCTTCCAGAATTTACTTAGATACTGCTAAAAATTATAACTACAGATGCACGTGTATAGCTTCTCATATGCGCGTGTATTTGTGAATGACACTTCCACAGATAATTGCCTACTTTTGGGAGCACCTCAGATAAGATATATGCATGTGTTTGTGCGTCTCTTCTCCGCTGCTCGTATGGACATATAAGTAGACATATTGTTTGATTTGTTGATGTGCATATGAGTCACTTCTTATTATCGGCTTAGAGATGATAGTACCCCTTAGTGTTGCTAGTATTCGTCACACTGCCCTCCACCTAAATCCGATCGTCCCGATCAGACAAATTTCCTGATCTAAACGCCGCTAGCATCTCCAAATGTACCACTCTTCTACTTGGTGGTTTCCCAATGGTTTGTATGCGGTAGATGGTATCACTGATCTTCTTCACAACTTTGTACGGGCCTTCCCAAATGCACCAAAATTTGGATGGAACATCTTTCTGCCGGTGAGAGTTGTATAACAGTACCAAATGTCCCCCCAAGAAACCTTCCGAATTATTGTTCTCATCGTACCTGCGTTTCATCTTACTACTCATTATCCTGGATCGTTCCCTCGCACTGTGTTGTTTGGCCAATGAAGAACTACTTCGCAGAGCTTGATCTTGGCGGATTGACTTTGCATCATCAGTATCGTCTTGACGTTTCACAACAGTATTTCGCGCTGGCTTGAAACCACCCTTGCATTCTTTCTGGAAAGTTATTTCAGTCGTTTTAGTGCGTCCATTAGGGTTTGTCAATGCCAATGTTTTTCTCGCAGGTACCTTTGGTTTTGATTTGTTTGGCCCATTCGTTCCATCAACCATTGCCCGATCTGCTGCCTTTGACTTTTGTGGTTTTTGTCGGATCTCTTTCACCAGCACTCGATTACTGCTGAACCCTTTTTCCAACTGAAGTTAAGTGGCACATCCTGGTCCTCATAGCGCATAATCCTTCTTCGCATATCGATCCTGATGTCATGGTCAACTAAGAAGTCCACTCCCAATATGACTTCATCAACAATCTCCGCCACAATGAATTTGTGCAGAACCATGACCTTACCAATTAAGACTTCACATACCACTTCTGCCTGGTTATAATCGCCTGTGACCGTACGCAACCTTGCTACAAGTAACGGTTTTATTCTCTTCTTGACAAAATCAGATCGAATTAAGGAATGAGATGCGTCCGTATCTACAGTCAGTACACGCTCCTTGCCATCCACATATCCTTTGACGGTAGGACTGCTCGAGTTTCTTCCAATTTGCGAGCTAGATATCACAGGACATTCAATAGCTGGGGCAAGTTCTTGTTTTTTACATCTGACGCGCTCTTGCTCATCTCCTCCAGCTTTGCCTTTACGGCCACCCAAGTTGGAACTACCAGGACCAAGATCGCAATGACGTGCAATGTGACCGGCCTTCCCGCATTTGAAGCATTCGATAACTCGTTCACTCCGCTTTTGCGATCCTTTCAGCGCCTCCAATATTGCGTCTACCCACTCTGGCCTTTCTACTTCCACACGGCGTGCTTTTAAAACTGGCTTACACAGAAGCGAAGCTGTTTCCTGAATCAGAGCATGTGATACCGTTTCTGTGAATGTAGGTTTTGGGTTTGCGTATGTCGCTCGCTTCGTTTCCACGTCCCGTATGCCATTTATAAAGCTCTGGATTTTTACCCTCTCGGTGTATTCCACGGGTGCGTCCGCATTTGCGAGATGAGCCAATCTTTCAACATCCGAGGCAAACTCCTGCAAAGTCTCATTAGCTTTTTGGTAACGGTTTTGCAATTCCATTTGATATGTCTGTTTCCTCTGCTCGCTTCCGTACATTCGTTCTACAGCAACCAACAATGCGTTATAACTGTTCCGTTCGTACTCTGGAATAGTCTGAAAGAGTTCGACAGCTGGTCCTTTCAATGCTACGAAGAGTGTAGCAACTTTGTCTTCAGCATTCCAGTTATTCACTGTTGCGGTCTTCTCAAATTTTAGCTTAAAGACCTGGAAAGGAACAGAATTACCTTTGGATTACTTGCTGAAACAGCTGGGCGATTTAGTTGCCACTCCTGTATACGATCTTTCGAAGCATCCATCTTGGCCTCCATTTTCATATCACTAAAAGCTTCCAGCTGCGATGAGACTTTTGTTTACTGTACCTCCAGGTTCTTTGAGATACGCTCTTCCTGTGCTTCGAGTTGTAATGTTATTTGTGCCTCTTGCTCTTTTAATTGTCTTGCAATTTGTGACGCGATGTGTGTTTTCTCTTCATCCAATTGTGCTTCAATCTTCGATGTGATGCGTGTCTCCTGCGATTCCAGTTGGGATGTTATACGTGTCTTCCGTTCTGCCAGTTGAGATGACATATGTGACGACATTTCTCAAATGCGTGCCTCCTGCGATTCCAGTTGGGATGTTATACGTGTCTTCTGTTCTGCCAGTTGAGATGACATTTGTGACGACATTTCTGAAATGCTTGCCTCCTGTACTTCCATCCTGGATGTTATTGTCGATGTTTGTGCAGATATTGCAGCCAAAATCGTGTTCAAGTCTGTACTCGTAACTATCTGCGATGTTTCGTTTTTCTCTTCAGTTTTTGTTGTTGTCTCGTCGACATCATGATGAAAGACATACTCTTCTACGTTGATTTCTTCTGCTTCCATTTCCTCTCGTAGTCTTGCCTGAGGTTCGAGTTTATTGCCGGTTGTATTCAATCCACGGCTCTCCAACCCTTTCTTCAATTGCTGGATCTTCAATTCACTCCACTTTGTCATGTCCTTGTTGCACTCGAAATCTTCGGAATTTATTCAACAATTCCTCTTCTGACAGCAATTGTAACGATTTTAGTGCAATTCCTCTTATTTGCAACCTTCTACTAATGTTCGAATCACTAAACTGTTGAATAAATAACTCCAATATTGAATAATGCAAAAATGGCCTTTATTAAAGTACTTCACAATTACACTTATAATTCGCAACTGATAGCTTGCTTAAACCAAACTGATTGTCGTGCCTCTACTGTTGCTGCCTTTTACACTCTGTGATTTCCCGTTCGCATACTTCTAGGCGCTTCCAGAATTTACTTAGTTACTGCTATAAAGATAATTGCCTACTTTTGGGAACATCTCAGATAAGATATATGCATGTGTTTGTGCGTCTCTTCGCCGCTGCTCGTATGGACATATGGGTAGACATAATGATTGATTTGTTGATGTGCATACGAGTAACTGCTTAGTATCGGCTTAGAGATGATAGTACCCCTTAGTGTTGCTAGTATTCGTCACAATATAGTAAATATACATTAAATTTTCTCCAGAAAAAGTAAACATACTTCTAAAAAAAAAATATACAGCGTAGTAAAGGCTTTTAAAGCGTATTTTTAATTATCCATTACAGTCTTTACGAAAATTACATACCGTCTGCATGAACCTTTTTGCAAAACATATTTTAAAAAATGACTTGAATTTTGAGGATAGAATGTGTTTAAAACACCTATGTCTCAATTTTCCATAAAGAGGTCATTAATGTTTCTTAGCCTAAACATGTTTTATATGTACAAACCTACATTTGGTGTATTCACGAAAGCCTCCTTATCAGGTTATCTGTTTATGTGCTTATATTTTGAACACAGTTTACAAAAACAAAATACACTGGAGAGAAATAATTTTTAAACAGATAACTTTATATGCAGACTGTCGTGGATTGCCCAATTGTATTAATAGAATTTCGGTCTTATATATAAATTTCCATTTGGAGAAAGATTTATGTGTAAAGGTGACTTGTAAAATCCGGACGGCTGTAGAATTGTAAAATTACTTTCTTTCAGTGAAACCAAATATGACTGGAAGTGTTCAGAAAAACATTCAATTTTGTGCTTGATGCAAAGAAACCTACTTCGTAACTCTCTAGTAAAATTATGCTCTTAATCTCGAAATTATCTAAAGTTTTCTATCTGTAAAATTATACGAACTATTTACAGATATATTTTGTGAAAGAAATTCAATATTCGAAACATTGCTTGCGTTACTGAAATTTGTCTTACTTAAAATTGTGACGTTATTAACAAATCCTGTTGTATACTTATCTTCAAAACCTTTTTCGAGCATTATTCTATTAGAGAATTTAAGTAAACATTTTGTTGCAATTGAAATGCCTGTATTTTTTCTCGATGTGATTGAATTCATGTATGTTTTTAAATCCCTGTGTTTAGATTAGAATTTAAAGCACCAGAGATTTTTTATTGTCCAACATTTTTTATATATCTTGGGTAGTGAATCAGCAAATGAAATTTGGGTTTTAACGAAGATCCATAAAGTTCAATGTAAAGCCTATGGTGTTTCTCGATTTTTTCCTGCATTTCGTTTAAAAGATTGTGATCAAATTCTGTCCTGAGCAATAAATCTAATATTAGAATTAATAGACATAGCAGTTGCCAATGCTTGCTATCTGTTGAAATTATATCAACTATCATTACTTACTTACTTACTTACTTAATTGGCGCTTAACCGTCTAAACGGTTATGGCCGTCCAACAAGGCGCGCCAGTCGCTTCTTCGCTCCGCCAACCAGCGCCAATTGGTCACACCAAGGGAGTTTAAATCGTTTTCCACCTGGTCCTTCCAACGGAGTGGGGGCCGCCGTCTACCTCTGCTTCCATAGGAGGGTTCCGATGGAAACACTTTCTTGGCCGGAGCATCATCTTTCATTCGCATAACATGGCCTAGCCAGCGCAACCGCTGCGTTTTAATTCGCTGGAATATGTGGATATCTGCGTATAGCTCGTACAGCTCATAATTAAATCTTCTTCGGTACTCGCCATCGCCAACGCGTAGAGGTCCACAAATCTTTCGAAGATCTTTTCTCTCGAACACTCCTAAAGACGCTTCATCTGCTGTTGTCATGGTCCATGCTTCTGCCCCATATAGCAGGACGGGTACGATAAGTGACTTGTAGAGTATGATTTTCGTTCGCCGAGAGGGGACTTTACCTTTCAATTGCCTTCCTAGTCCAAAGTAGCATTTATTGGCAAGATTGATTCTTCGCTGGATTTCAGTACTGATGTTGTTGCTAGTGTTGATGCTGGTTCCCAAATAAACGAAGTCTTTTACTATTTCGAAATTATGGCTGCCAACAGTAGCGTGGTTGCCAAGGCGCGTATGCGCTGACTCTTTGCTCGATGACAGCAGGTACTTCGTTTTGTCCTCATTCACCATCAAACCCATCCTTACGGTTTCTTTTTCCAGTTTTGAGTAAGCATAACTAACAGCGCGGGTGTTTAAGCCGATGATATCAATGTCATCAGCATATGCCAGTAATTGCACGCCTTTAGAGAATATTATTCCAGTGCGGTTAAGTTCTGCAGCTAGTATAATTTTCTCCAGCATCAAATTAAAGAAATCGCACGATAGGGGGTCACCCTGTCTGAAACATCGTTTAGTTTCGAACGGCTCGGAGAGGTCCTTCCCAATTCTGACTGAGCTGATGGTGTTGCTCAACGTCATTTTGCATAGCCGTATAAGTTTTGCGGGGAAACCAAATTCAGACATAGCGGCATATAGGCAGCTCCTTTTCGTGCTGTCGAAGGCGGTTTTAAAGTCGACGAAGAGGTGATGTGTGCCGATTCTCTTTTCACGGGTTTTTTCCAAGATTTGGCGCATTGTGAAAATCTGGTCGATGGTAGATTTACCAGGTCTGAAGCCGCACTGATAAGGTCCAATCAGCCGGTTCACAATTGGCTTCAATGTTTCGCACAATACACTTGAAAGGACCTTATATGCGATATTAAGAAGGCTGATTCCACGATAGTTGGAGCATTTTGCAGTCTCCCCCTTCTGAACAAAGAACACTTAGATTCCAACCGTCGGGCATGCACTCGTCCGCCCATATTTTGCTAAGAAGCTGCTGCATGCGCCTTACCAACTCTTCGCCGCCGTACTTGAATAGCTCCGCAGGAAATCCATCAGCGCCCACGGCCTTGTTGTTTTTCAATCTGGTTATTGCTATTCTAACTTCGTCATAATAGGTCGGGGGGACATATATTCCATCATCATCGATTGCGGGATCGGGTTCTTCATCTCTGCGCGGTAAATTGCTGCCTCCATTTAGGAGAGTGTTCCCTCCATAATCTAACCACTATGTGGACATCAGTTACAAGGTCGCCGTTTTCGTTCCTACAGGAGTTGGCCCCGGTCTTAAAACCTTCCGTCTCTCGCCGTATTTTTTGGTAAAATTTTCGGGCGTTTAATCCTGGTGGCTAGCAGCTGAAGCTCCTCGCACTCACGCCTTTCTGTTTCTGCTTTTTTCTTCCTGAAAAGGCGTCTCGCTCCCCTTTTCAACTCAGGATAGCGTTCATACACTCCTCTTGTCGCGCTCGCCTTTAACGTAGCCCTGTAGGCAGCGTCTTTTATTTCGGTTGCAACACGGCATTCTTCATCGTACCATTTATTTTTTCGTGGCCGCAGGTAACCAATTTTTTCCTCGGCGGCAGTACGAAGTGCTTTGGAGGTATGCTCCCACTGCTCCTGTATTCCTTCAGGATGAGATGTGCTCTCAGAGAGCAGGTGTGAGAGTCGAGTTTCGACATCATTGGCAGTCTGCTGTGATTGAAGCTTTTCGACGTCTAGCTTTCCTTGTGTCTTTTGCTCCTTGGTTTTAGCCGCGCTGAGGCGGGTGCGTATTTTGGCTGCAACGAGATAATGGTCCGAGTCGATGTTAGGTCCTCGGATCGTGCGCACATATAAAACACTGGAGGCATGCCGTCCGTCTATCACAACGTGATCGATCTGATTGCGAGTATTTCGATCAGGAGACAGCCATGTAGCTTCATGTATCTTTTTATGCATGAACCTCGTGCTGGATATGACCATGTTTCGAGCACCGGCAAAGTCAATCAGCCTCAGTCCGTTAGGAGAAGTTTCATTGTGTAGGCTGAACTTTCCGACTGTAGGGCCAAAAACGCCTTCTTTGCTCACCCTGGCGTTAAGGTCACCAAGCACGACTTTTATATCATGACGGGGGCAGCGCTCGTATGTGCGTTCTAATTGTTCATAAAAAGTGTCTTTCACCTCATTGTCTTTCTCTTATCATTAGTGGAAGAAAATGGCAGAAGATTCACATTTCACGAGCAGACATGCTTTATTTATTTCTTTTTAAATGAGAAATGTTTATATTAGGAGATATATTACCTACTCGGTTTCGCCATATTGAAATATACTCTTTCTTGCATTCAAAGTAGCTATATCTAAGCATTTTTTTTTCAATAAAATGAAGCAAGATCTCACAGATGTCATAGTGGCAAATTCCTTCGAAAACATCATGCATGATGTCTCCATACATATTTTGAGTAACATGAAATGAGCTTATGGAATTAAAAATACAGTCCTCTGATATACCAGATAATTTAATTCGCTTCTCTTGTGTCTCATTTATATGTAATCCTTGTGTCTCATTTATATGTAATCCTTGCATATAGTTTAATTCTGTTCGAAGCTTATCCTCACTTTCGCGTACCACGTAAGAACATCCTGTCTTGTTATATAAGGAACGCCTGCAGTAAAATACTGAAGAAAAACATTTTGTGAAGCCGAGATCGCTATTCAGCCCTAAATTATCCCCAGTGATAAGCAGTAGTACAAAGAAATATCGTCTTTCTGTACCATTTACTTTAATACATATACCATTCCCCTCTAGATCTTTTATTTTTTCCACTAAAACTTTTAGAGAGGCTTCATTTCCGTGGCTTTTATATCTACTTTTAAAAAAGACAGCTGGAAATATATTTTCCAGTGAAGAAAGATGGTGCTCAGGTATTGAAGGAAAAGTATAATAGAAAGCAGCAACAGATTGATCTCCTTTATGAGACCCTAGAGGGTTATTCATTTCGAAGTCATCAAAATAAATAATATAGGGAATGACATCTTTGTTTGGAAAAAGCTTAATTTTTTCTTTCCATAATGCCCCGTTCACAATACTGCTAAATTTTTCTTCACTTTTATAAGTATTGCATAAAGTATCTTTCAGAAAGCTTTTTTATCTGAAATTTTATTGGCATGATAGTACCTTTGCTTTGCTTTTCCATGAAAACTATTTCATTTTTCGAAATTAAGGGTTGGACTGTATTATCAATTTCGAATTCTTTAGCATCTTCCCAAGCATCTTTTTTTCTAAGAATTTTTAGCAACTTATGAAAAGTTTTAAATTTATAAAATGGATATTTTAGGAATGATAGGAATTCCCTTATATTTTGAATATTCCCCTCTTTCTCATTGTTGAGTACATCTTTCTCTAAAAAGGTCGCTATTGGTAAAAAAAAAAGTTCAGTTAAATCATTCACAAGAATTTCTATACCTTTTCTAGTAAAATTTGATTTGCTGTGCAATTTAGTAAGAAATTTTAGAACAATAATTTCAAAAAAATCTGTTGAAAATATAGTTTCACTGGGAAATTCTGCTTGACTTATACTTTGAGTATCTATAGTTTCATTGATGTTATTCAATGAGTTATTGCTTATCAATGAAATAACCGAATGAGAAATACATGAATGCGCATTTTTAAAATGTTTTTTAAATGGCTTTAGCCCCTCAAAATGGTGACTACAATGTACACACAAGAAGGTGCTTGAAGATGTCAAATTATGTAAAACTTTAAAGTGAATTGCAAGAAAATCCACATTTAGAAAAACCTGTTCACACAAAAAGCACGATACCATATTGAATTATTATACATATGCACATACATATATGTAGGTACGCTTATTAACAAAGTTTTCTTATCATATTATTTAAGATCGTTAATTAAACACAGTACATTTGGAGATGCCTTGTCGTCTTCTAAATTTATCGAATAAAAATACTTTTGAACAAACAACCAAAACTCTAAGGTATCACTGGGGTATTGTAAATTCAACACATGAAATGTCTTAAAAGTCGTATCAAACGCACTTAAAAAACAAGGCATCTCATACTTGATTTCATCGAAGTAAACATAAAACTTGGCGTCACATAAATTATAGCCAACTGTAATAATTATTGGTTGTAAGGTCTCGCCGCGATCGTAGAAGGAAGTCTTCAGCTTGTTTAAACAGTTTTCAACATCATTTGCCGTAACAACATGATGAATAAATGTCATTTGCGAATGTTTGATAGAGGACCGGTAAATCTTTCTTGTGGTATTTGCTTTTCGTTTTATTGTTGGACGTAGCAAAACATGTAGCAGTAGTGCTATGCTCTGAACCTATGTATATGTTTAACAAGTAAGGAAGGCTAAGTTCGGGTGTAACCGAACATTACATACTCAGTTGAGAGTATGGGTATCAAACGAAAGGTGTTAATGAGTATTTTAAAAGGGCGTGGGCCTTAGTTCTATAGGTGGATGCCTTTTCGAGATAACGCCATAAACGTGGACCAGGGGTGACTCTAGAATTTGTTTGTACGATATGGGTATCAAAGGAGAGGTGTTAATGTGTATTTTAAAAGGGCGTGGGCCTTATTTCTATAGGTGGATGCCTTTTCGAGATGGACCAGGGGTGACTCTAGAATTTGTTTGTACGATATGGGTATCAAATGAAAGGTGTTAATGAGTATTTTAAAAGGGCGTGGGCCTTAGTTCTATAGGTGGACGCCTTTTCGAAATATTTCCATAAAGGAGGGCCAGGGGTGACTCTAGAATTTGTTTGTACGATATGGGTATCAAATGAAAGGTGTTAATAAGTGTTTTAAAAGGGAGTGGGCCTTAGTTCTATAGGTGGACGCCTTTTCGGAATATCGTTATAAAAGTGGACCAGGGGTGACTCTAGAATGCGTTTGTACAATATGGGTATCAAATGAAAGGTGTTAATGAGTATTTTAAAAGGGGTGGGCCTTAGTTCTATAGGTGGACGCCTTTTCGAAATATCGCCATAAAGGTGGGCCAGGGGCGACTCTAGAATTTGTTTGTACGATATGGGTATCAAATGAAAGGTGTTAATGAGTATTTTAGAAAGGAGTGGGCCTTAGTTCCATGTGTGGACGCCTTTACGAGATATCGCCATAAACGTGGACCAGGGGTCACTCTAGAATTTGTTTTTACTATATGGGTATCAAATGAAAGGTGTTAATGAGTATTTTAAAAGGGAGTGGGCCTTAGTTCTATAGGTGGATGCCTTTTCGAGATATCGCCATAAACGTGGAACAGGGGTGACTCTAGAATTTGTATGTACGATATGGGTATCAAATGAAAGGTGTTAATGAGTATTTTAAAAGGGAGTGAGCCTTAGTTCTATAGGTGGATGCCTTTTCGAGATATCGCCATAAACGTGGACCAGGGGTGACTCTAGAATTTGTTTGTACGATATGGGTATCAAATGAAAGGTGTTAATGAGTATTTTAAAAAGGAGTGGGCCTTAGTTCTATATGTGGACGCCTTTTAGAGATATCGCCATAATCGTGGACCAGGGGTGACTCTAGAATGTGTTTGTACGATATGGGTATCAAATTAAAGGTATTAATGAGGGGTTTAAAAGGGAGTGGCCCTTAGTTGTATATGTGAAGGCGTTTTCGCGATATCGACCAAAATGTGGACCAGGGTGATCCAGAACATCATCTGTCGAGTACCGCTAATTTATTTATATATGTAATACCACTAACAGTATTCCTTCCAAGATTCCAAGGGCTTTTGATTTCGCCCTGCAAAACTTTTTCATTTTCTTCTACTTAATATGGTAGATGTCACACCCATTTTACCAATTTTTTTTCTAAAGTTATATTTTGCGTCAATAGATCAATACAATTACCATGTTTCATCCCTTTTTTCGTATTTGGTATATAATTATGGCATTTTTTTCATTTTTCGTAAGTTTCGATATCGAAAAAGTGGGCGTGGTCATAGTCGGATTTCGGCCATTTTTTACACCAATACAAAGTGAGTTCAGATAAGTACGTGAACTGAGTTTAGTAAAGATATATTGATTTTTGCTCAAGTTATCGTGTTATCGGCCGAGCGGAGGGACAGACGGTCGACTGTGTATAAAAACTGGGCGTGGCTTCCACCGATTTCGCCCTTTTTCACAGAAAAAAATTATCGTCCTAGAATCTAAGCCTCTACCAAATTTGACAAGGATTGGGAAATATTTGTTCGACTTATGGCATTAAAAGTATCCTAGACAAATTAAATGAAAAAGGGCGGAGCCACGCCCATTTTGAAATTTTCTTTTATTTTTGTATTTTGTTGCACCATATCATTATTGGAGTTGAATGTTGACATAATTTACTTATATATTGTAAAGATATTAACTTTTCTTTTAAAATTTGAATTTAAAAAAAAATTTTTTAAAAAGTGGGCGTCGCCGTTATCCGATTTTGCTAATTTTTATTAAGCAGACATACAGTAATAAGAGTAACGTTCCTGCCAAATTTCATCATGATATCTTCAACGACTGCCAAATTACAGCTTGCAAAACTTCTAAATTACCTTCTTTTAAAAGTGGGCGGTGCCACGCCCATTGTCCAACATTTTACTATTTTTCTATTCCGCGTCATAAGTTCAACTCACCTACCAAGTTTCATTGCTTAATCCATATTTGGTAATGAATTATCGCATTTTTTCAATTTTTCGAAATTTTCGATATCGAAAAAGTGGGCGTGGTTATTGTCCAATATCGTTCATTTTAAATAGCGATCTGAGATGAGCGCCCAGGAACCTACATACCAAATTTCATCAAGATACCTCAAAATTTACTCAAGTTATCGTGTTAACGGACAGACGGACAGCCGGACATGGCTCAATCGAATTTTTTTTCGATACTGATGATTTTGATATATGGAAGTCTATATCTATCTCGATTCCTTTATACCTGTACAACCAACCGTTATCCAATCAAAGTTAATATACTCTGTGAGCTCTGCTCAACTGAGTATAAAAATAATATAGAAATACAAATAAATATATATATACAAATAAATAAATGTTTGAGGAAATGCGCTGACAAACCTTTATCTTGTGATTTTAATGTTTCCAATTCTTGCAAGTGCGCCGGATCCGTCAACTTTGCATTTAGCAACGGGATAATCTTGAGAATAAAGGTTTTGCATTTATCGACCATAGATGTCGAATGTGGATGCAAATAACTAAAATCGATTTGAATCTAAAAATAGATTGTATTGATGCTGTTAATATATATTATAGTATTGTAATTCGTACAAGTATACAGTATTGACATGTTTTAGTATGTGATTTTCATTTTTTGGTTTTGGTTTGAAAAATACTTAATTTTTTTTTAAATATTTCAAATCAAAACGCCAAAATTATTTATGGCATAAGTGGTTAAAGCATGTCAATACGAGGTGCCCTATAATTATGATAAGCACTATACTTACCAGATTATACCCCAATGAATGTGAAAAGGGCTTCACATTTTGTAAGACGTCAATAATGCTGCTTTGTGTACCGTTTGTGCTTAGAATTTCTTGTCTTCGTTTTTTAAAACTCTTTCGCCAATTTTCCTGCAACTCATTCCACAGCTCCGTAAAAATTTTTAACCAATCTTGAGCCTTAGCAATTTCTGATGAATAAATCAAAAAAGGTTTATAATAGTACACATAAAACTTAGAAAAATTCGACTTCAATATACCTGTTTCTTCTCCACAGTTTGAAATATCAGCTTTTGGGGATTCACCACCTATATTGTTTCTCTCATAAACAAGTTCACCCGTTCTCTTTAAGCGTTTTGCAGTATTATAATATTTGTCATACAATCTTCCTGAAGGCCGCGATCCAATTAAATTAAAGTAAATTGCTTATGTAGAAAATATCCGCATAAAAATAAGCAAAATATTCAAAATATAGTTTTAAATAATAGACAAACGTTGTCGTCATTGAATGTTTCTTCAATTTGAATAGAGATCTGCTCAAATTCTTTTCTACCAGTTTTTATTTTATGTTTTAAGTGCCAAGTTACTATAGAATCTATTAGAATTTTACGTGCTGCGTCGTTCAGTTTTCCATTGCCTTTGTAAGTCTGATTGACATAGTATCCATTTGGATGACTTCCCAATACTGATTGAATATTTTAAATTTTGAAAATAAATTAAAATATTTTAACCAAGAGACACAATTTTTAGAATTGAACACACTGTTTCTTATCTACGTTGTTTTTTTACATATAATTGAATGTTTCTCTATTGTGGGTATTGTACACTGAAGATATTTATATACTTACAATGGAGCCGCGGTACCCATAAGGATCGTTGATAACTTTTGTAGAAGTGCTTGTTGATTGGCTACAGTTTAAATATGGTGAATTTTCAATGTCTTCCAGGAAAGTCGTATCAACAGATATTGTATCGCAGGCTTTAGCATCAGCATATCCCTTAAATAAGAAAGGTTTAGTTTGTTTACCGAATAAAATTCTAATTTTATGTTTGTGCTTACATTTGCGATTTTCAATTGCTGAAGCTTGAAACGAAATTCCACTTTTTGTCCTAATTTACGTTCCCGGAATAAGCATGTCAAGTCCTGCTCTTCCAAATATCTTAGCCGTTTAAGTGTAATAGATTCGTCTACAATTCGTCAAAATATTACACATTTAATAAGTTTCAGTTACTTCTTTTACAAACTACAATCGATGCATGCAATTATTTCCACACTTTTTATGTGAGCATTAAAAGCAACAACACAACCAAAGCCAAATAACGTAATGGTTGCATGACGCAGTTTCAGCATATTTGCTAAAACTAATTATTAATAAACTTACCTTGTAAATTTAAAATGTCGCTAAATCCCCAAGTTTCTAATAAAGATTCTAGTCCGTCCTTTTCAGAAGATTCTAAAATATTCTTTTCCATTTTTGTAATTTTGCACACAATACTCACGCACGACCGGCTTTCTCAAAGTTTTCAACGAACTGATTGCAATGAGCGTCGGCTTCTATTATTGCAATCGTTTATTTTTTAACTGCTGTATCAATGGTTCCTTTAACACAAGAAATAGTAGTGACACAATTTTCCATTGTCCAAATAACCTTTTAAAATAGTTAAAAAGCAACAATTTCATGGAGAAATATTTTAACCGATTGGTACTGGTATAATTAACCAAGGTTTATGGTTGATTAACGATTTTTTGAAATGAACAATTTCATAGTAAAATTAACCAAATAAGATCAGTTAAATCACACTAACAAAATAACAATAGAAAAAAATACGATTTACGTAGGTTAATTTTACAGACGAAATAGTAAGCGAAGAAGGCAACAATTTTTGAATTGGTTAATTCTACTATATTTATTGGTAAGAAAAAAACAACAAAATATAAAGAAAAAATTAACTTTTTCTAATAGTTAATATGACAAGATAAAATTGTTTAAATTACAACAACAAATTATACAGAGTATGCACTAACGAAAAAAAATGGTTAATTTGACCAACGTTTGCAGTTAGCTGAGTTAATTGTTAGATTTAACCAATGTTATTTTTCTGGGTGTAAAATATTTATGGCTCTTTTCTGCCTTTTCGGGATTGGGCCTATAGTATCTAAAATTTGGAGTGATTGGGTTAGATCGTGTTTTAGGATAGAGTAAAAGGATGTTGTCTTTGGGTATGTCCGTCGAGATAAATTTGTACATGCCCGCCAGAAATCCCTCGTATTTGTTAAGTACAATTATGTGTATAAGTATGAAGGTTCCGTTTTGAATTTTTGCTATTCCGTCATTTATTGTCACAAGTTGAGCGTTCGTATAGTCGTAAATGTCTACTGTCGCTTCCCAAGGCAGTCGGTTCTAGGTACCGGAGCGACTCGGGATTTTTCCCGACCAAGGACTGTCATTTCAGTGTAACCCCATTTAATTTGTTGCGTCCCTCCCACAAATTGTCATCCTCCCAGCAGCTCCTTGCAGCAGGACTGCTCCATATTCTCTTGCTCCGGGAAGGGGTCCGTCTCCTGACCCCGGTCCTGAGAAATGGTTTTGCGGCATCTGTCGGAAAAGAATCTTTTTAGGACGGTCATACTCTGTTCAGTGTGTCTCGTGTAAGGGATGGTTGCATCGGACAGGTTGTTCTGGGCTTGATCCCAAAACACGACGTCCACGTAACTTTTATAAATCTTTTGTGGCGCCTTGCTGTTCATGCCCAAGGGCGTCCCGTAGTCTACGTCTAAGCGCCCCCCACTACCTTCCAGCAGCCCCGCTGCTTTGCAAGCCACAACAACTACCCGCTGCTGCTCGCGCCCCACGACGCCAACAACTCAAACAGCTGCTACCACTCATAACTACAATCTGCCCCCGTCTTCTCCCCCCCTCTTTTCCGGCAGTAATCGTGTAGGTCAGGGAAACAGACTCTTAGTCCCTACCTCCGTTTGCACCGTTTGCCAGCACAGAATATATATGTTTGCGACATCCGCCCTGCCTTGGGTGGTGCCACTTTCCTAGATGTTCTGGTCTCCGCGACGGCAACCCCCCCGATGGGTTTCATCGCGCCATGTTGCCAGGTCGCAAACCCAAATCATCCGGGTACCCCAATGCTTGCGCAAGGACGCCCAGTCCCAGGGCCACAACAGCAATTGCGTCCTGGCCTTCCTCAACCCAGGCGTAGTCACCCGCCACTTACCCCCAGAGTGGCGACGTCTCCCCGATGCACTTCAGAATTCTGCAGTTAAACTGTAATGGACTAACTGGGAAGATTACGGAGATAGTCAATTTCATGAAGCGGAACAACATCCGCATTGCTGCGATTCAAGAGACTAAACTCACAGCACGATCTGCATGGCAGACCTGCTCTGGGTATATTGTCCACAGAAAAGATCGAGAGAGCGGAAATGGAGGCGGCCTCGCGTTTATAATACACCACTCTGTGCAATATCACATATTTGATCCTGGCATCGACCGCAGGGACAATGTCTTAGAACGTCAAGGCCTATCTGTCCGGTCAGGCGATGCAAACCTAGAAATCATCAACATCTATATCCCCCCTGCCACCTGTTGCCCCAGCGCATACCGCCCTAATATCAGAGCCTTACTCACTGGCAACAATCGCATTATCTTAGGCGATTTCAATGCCCATCATGATCTATGGCATTCAAATTTGCGGGCGGACAGTAGGGGTGAGATGTTGGCGGATCAAATAGAAGAAACGACGTTCTGCACAATAAACGGAGACGCCCCCACACGTTTGGTAGGAAGCTGTCAAAGTTCGCCAGATATCTCAATCGTGAGCGCAGAACTCGTAAATTGCGTCAACTGGCAGCCGATGGTATCATTGGCATCCGACCACCTGCCTATACTTATTTCGCTCGAGCGTACCGCCGACTTCATCGTCACCGAAAAACGCACTTTCATAAACTTTAAAAAAGGAAAGTGGGAAGAATATAAATCTTTTACAGACAACCTCTTTGCTGCCCTCCCTATCCCGACTGATGCCCGCCAAGGGGAGCGTGCCTTCCGCAAGGTCATTGAATCCGCCTTGGCACGTTTCATCCCCGCCGGGAGAATTCCCGAAATCCGGCCCCACTTCCCGGCGGAGGTTGCAAACTTAGCGAGAAAACGTGACCTTATAAGGCAGCTTGATCCAGGCGACCCCCAAATAAGGGATATAAACCAACGCATCAGATTGCTTGTGGATGAACACAAGCGGGCGAAATGGGAGGAGCACCTAAGAGGTTGTAACCTCTCTACCGGTGTGGGTAAACTTTGGTCCACCGTAAAGTCCCTATCGAATCCGACTAAGCACAAAGACAAAGTTTCCACCGCCTTTGGCGACAAAATGCTGTCGGATGCGAAAAATGCGCGAGCGCTTTCTGCCGACAATATATAATGCATTCTACGGTCAACAAAGATAGACGGAGGGCCAACAGACACGCACATAAACACAAATTCAGCGCGTCACCAATCACCATCACCGCTAAAGAGGTTGAGGACGCCATTGGTCGCGCTAAACCATCCAAAGCAGTGGGCCCAGGCGGCATAGCCATGCCGATGCTTAAAAACCTAGGGAAAGAGGGTTTGAAATATTTAGCGCAGGTCTTCAACCTGTCTCTTTCCACCTTTGTCATACCCGAGAAATGAAAAATGGCCAAGGTGGTCCCGCTACTAAAGCCTGGTAAACTAGCTAACATAGGAGAGTCGTATCGTCCGATATCTCTCCTATCGCCAGTAGCAAAGACGCTCGAAACCATTTTGCTCCCTTATTTCCAAGCAAATTTGCAGCTAGCCTCCCATCAGCATGGCTTCAGAAAACTCCATAGCACTACCTCCGCGCTAAATGCCATTAGCACCCAGATAAATTGCGGTTTAAATCAAAACCCCCACCATAGAACAGTACTCGTAGCGCTAGACCTATCAAAAGCTTTTGATACGGTCAACCATGGCTCGTTACTGCAAGACATGGAAGGGTCTACCCTTCCCCCATGTCTTAAAAGGTGGACCGCAAATTATCTGGGTGGTCGGCAGGCATCGGTGCAATTTAGAAACGAAACAGCAAAGCCAAGGAGAATTAAACAAGGGGTGCCACAGGGTGGTGTGCTATCCCCACTTTTGTTTAATTTCTACATATCTAAGCTACCTTCACAACCGGAAGGAGTCACAATCGTTTCCTACGCCGATGACTGCACAGTAATGGCCACAAGCCCAGGCCCACAGATCGATGAGCTATGCAATAAAATAAACGGCTACCTCCCTGATATCTCCAGTTTTTTCGCCTCGCGAAACCTGGCATTATCACCGACTAAATCTTCCGCGACCTTTTTTACAACATGGACGTCCCAAATGTTGACCATTTTGAACATCCACGTCGATGGCTCTACGCTACCGACTGTCCTACACCCCAAAATCTTGGGTGTGACGTTTGATCAGGATCTACATTTTGGTGAGCACGCAGCCGCAATTGTTCCGAGAATTCAGAGCCGTAACAAAATCCTTAAATCCCTTGCTGGCAGTACCTGGGGAAAAGATAAAGAAACGCTCATGACCACATACAAAGCAATTAGCCAGCCGATTACGTGCTACGCGTCACTCATATGGTCGCCAAGCCTAAAAATTACCCACTGGAAGAAGCTACAGGCCTGCCAAAATACTGCTCTCAGAATTGCCACGGGCTGTCTTCTTATGTCCCCAGAACACCATCTGCATAATGAGGCGAGAATACTCCCCATCAGGGAAAGAAACGAGATGCTGACCAAACAGTTCCTGTTGAATACCCAGAAACCTGGGCATCCCAACAGACATCTGATTGACGAGCCAGCACCGCCTAGGGGCTTAAGGAGTCATCTCCGTAAGCATTTTGAGGAAATACGGCACCTAAGAACCCAGCCGTATAAAGCGAAAAAACACAAGCAGGTCCTTGGTGAAATCCACAAACAGGCGTCGGAACTTCATGCCGGGAATTGCCCGGTGAATCCAGTACTCAAAGTAAAGTTTCCAAAACTTGCGGAAGAGGAACGCATACTCCCCAGGGAAACGCGTGTCACTCTGGCTCAACTTCGTTCTGGATACTGTAACAGGTTAAACTCTTACCTATCGAGAATCAACCCCGACATACAAAATGTATGCCCCGCTTGCAATGTGTCCCCACATGACACCAAGCATCTCTTTAATTGTAATGTGGAACCAACGCCTCTAACACCCCTTTCTCTATGGTCAACCCCTGTTGAAACAGCAAGTTTCCTTGGACTCCCGTTAGAGGATATTGATGACAGTTTGTGATCGGTCGCGTCTGTTAAGTGGGGCGAAGCACTGCTACAACAACAACAACAACTGTCGCAGTGGAAGAGTAAATTAATAGGAGTCTGAAGATGAAGTGATATTTCGTTCTGCTTTTAAACAGCGCATTATTTCTGTGAGTGTCGAATGAAAGCGTTCCAATTGACCGTTAACGGAACTGGTATAAGGTGGTGTTCTAAAAGTTGATATATTTAATGTGTCTTCTAATAGGAATATGATGGTAGCGGAATTAAGGGAAGTTTCGTTGTCTATTACTATGATTCGGGTACGCCAAACTGAAAAAGTAGCTCACGGAGGGGTTCTTTAATATGTTCCACCGCTCTTGAACGAATTATTTTTGTTTGTGCATACTTCGAAAATTTGTTTAAACGATATGTTTGTCAGTTAGGTAAATATCGATGTGCAAAATTTGTCCAGGATATTGGGGAATGGGTTTTGGCCTAATGTTGGTTTACAGGGGTGTCGGTCATATTTGTTTTCTTTACAGACTGTATATTGTTGAATGATTCTATTGATTTTTTTTAGTCATTAATGGGAAATAGTAATTTTCAAGGATTAGGGATTTATTTTCTCTACAGTTCCTATGTGCTCTTTTGTGTGTTTTTATTATAATCTCTTCCTGCTCATGTTCATTTGTGACGTCTTGGACGTGGAGTTGGGTAAATCTATCTTTGTAGTTACTGAAATGTATTGGGTATATTTCTTGAATTTTTCCCATTATTCGTCGTCTGTTTTGATGCAATTTACAGCGGAGGGGTTTAAATATCTTTTGAGGCAATTTATAAGTATTTTTGAGTCATATTCTGGTTCTTCAAGGATGTGTCTGTGGTATGTGGGAAATATTATTTTAAACTGATAGGTTGAGTTTGGAGCTATGTTTAAGAAAATTTGGTTTTCAAAAATATTTATTTGTGTTTCTACATGGTGAATCAAATCGCCAGATGAGCTTTCATCACTGTGTTGCGTTGAAGAAAGAGAGTTAATTGGTTCAGTAGGCATTCTTGAGAGTGCGTCGGTACAACGTTGGTTGTACCTGGTTTATAGTGGAGTTCGTGATTATATTCTTCTTAAATAGATTTCCAACGTTTAATTTTGGCGTAGTTATTTTTATTTCTAAGCCTAAGGGGTTGATGGTCTGTGAATATTTTAACCTTGGCTGGCCCATATAGATAGTTTCTGAAAATGTTGAGGGCCCATATTATTGCTCCTGGAAAAAACGCGTGTCCTGGAAAAAAACGCGATGGGTTTTTTTGTCCTGAGAGAACTGCACCTATAGCATAGTTAGATCCATACGGAAATTCCTTACTAAAATCGGAGTATGACAGTATTACGTCGTCAGTTATAAGGGATCTCTTAATTTTGTTGAAGGCGTCTTTTGACTCTTCGTTTAGATCAATATTTATTTTCGCAGACTTGTTCTTTGAGATTCGTCCCTCTTCCTTCTTAAGAGTGTCGTTAGGGGTTTAGCCAACATGGCATAATCTTTAATAATGTGGCGGTAATAGCCGAAAAGGCCTAAAAATGGGCGAAGTTGTTTAATTGTTTTGGGGTATGGCATTTTTGCGATTACGTCCAACTTTGCTGGGTTCTTTGTGATTCCCTTTGATGATATGAAGAATCCAAGGAACTCTACGGAGTCCCGGAAGAAATGGCATTTGTCCAACTGTATATTCATTTTGGCATCTTCGAGAGTTTTAAATATATGTTGTAGGTGGAGAGCATGCTCCTCTTCGGAGTTACTGAACACGACTATATCGTCGATGTATACGCAGCATATCTTGCCAATATGGTTCGGCATTTCTTAAGCCGAATGGTAACCTTGTTAACTCAAATTTTCAATTATTTATGGAGAACTGGCATCTACGTCGTTTCGACTCATAGGAGGGTGGCAGGATATCGGTGACCAAGAACTGCCAACCCCCTAATTCAGGGTGTTATGCGGACCGTGCCTATTAGACGATTTGTAGCCAGGGGATAAATTCGGCAGTATTCGAACGGAGCCTTCCCGACCCCGGCCACCGTATATAATACAGAGCCGCTGAGCCCGCCTTATCGGGCAGGTGGTCGTACAACCAAGATGAACGACTCATTACCAAATTGTAATAAGGAGGATGATAAGAGGAGGACTGAATCGCAAGCCAAGGACGCCAAATACGCATTAAGTTAAGCGTCGGACCCGGGGAGTGAGAGTAGTGCTTACTCAATGAACTCCGTGTTGGAAAAGCACACAAATGAAAACGGAGTAGAAGAATGGAGAAGGGTATGGAGCAGAGGAAGTAAAAGAGCTCTCTCGCAGTACCGCGCAGCACTAAGAATTGCCCAACTCCTGGAAGCAGTGGCCGAGGCAACAGAAGTGGAGATCGAGTGCTTGGAATGGACTCATTAGGCGGTAGAAGTAGGTCGAAGGCAGTTCAAAAGTTTGCTACGAGAAACCCTCGGTTCTGTAACAGGTCCGAGAAGGAAGAAGCGTCGAATGGCAGAATAAAGAGGCAACGTTCGGCGGAAGGCGACAAGCCTGCTTTCAAGAGGCAGAAAGAACCCAGTCCCAGAGCCGCGAGGCAGGGCAGTCGCATAGACAAGACAAGTAGGCCCAAAGCTGCAAGTCAGATGGCCCCAATAGCGAGGTAGCAACTACCTCGAAAGCTGCGAGTCAGAGGGAAGTTCCAACTACGGAAGTAATAAACAAGCCAAAGGGAGATAACACTATGACTCCGTCTTTCTCGGAAGTGCTAAAGGGAGTTAAAGCTAAGACTTCGGCTTTCTCGGAGGTGCCAAAGGGAGTTAGCACTAAGACTCCGGCTTTTCCCGAGAAGATGAGTGATGCAGCAAAGCAGTCACTGACTGTGGCGCTGGTTGATCGTAGCAGTCCTTTCAGACAGATAACTACTGAAAGGTGGAGATCTGTAGAAAGGGAGCTTATTAGCTTAATGCTAAATATGATGCGGGAACAACTAAGTAAGCCCCTTCCAACCTTTTATTCGGGGGGATGGTGTAATGGTGTGAAGATGATAGCGTGTGACAACATGGCGAGCTTGCGGTGGCTGGAGGAAGTGGTTCCAAGCCTCCAAAGGCGAGGCACGAACGCGCGGTTTGAGGTGGTGGATAAAGCGCAAATCCCCACGGTACCACGCGTGATGAAGTCGTAGGATACCCTGCGACTTCTGCAGAATCAGAATCGGAACACACCGACACAGGATTGGAAGTTACGTACTGTATCTAGGCCTACGGAGGAAGGTCAGTTCTACATCTTCCAAATAAACAAGCAATCGGGGGATATATTGTACACGCAGCTTGGAAAAATGTCCTTTGATACAGGCAAAATTTATATACGACTCAGGAAAAGAAGTCCCGAGGATATAAATCCTAACACGCTACAAGTGGGCGAATTCGAAAAGGGCCTCAAAAGCCTAAGGGAAAAAAGACAGGTGGAGGTAGCCGACGTCACAACGAAGGTGTTAGAAGAGGACCAACAGCCAAATGGTGGTGTTAGTGGCACAGACGAACACCCGTTACAACAGCTACAAGAGGCTGAAGGGGGCTTCGAACACTCTAAACCAAAAGGGCAAGAGGAGAACGACGACATTACGACGAAGATGCTGGAGGGGAACAAACAGCCCAATGGTGCTGCGAGGCCTACAGATAAACCTCCAACACAAGTGACGTCGAGCGAACTCCTCCTAACACTTGAGGAGGGTTTGTTTTACGTGGCGCTGATCCAGGAGCCGTGGCTCTCATCGGGAGGAAAGGTTTCTGGACTAAAAAATAAATAAATGTAAGGCGCAATAACCTCCAAGAGATCTAAGACCGAGCTTCTCTTCCAATTTGCGTCGTGCTCCTCTTGATTTTCCCTACATATTGACCGGACGGGACATGTTTTATGCCGATTCCGAACGGCATCTGCAAAGCAGATGAGTTTTCACCTAAAGCTGTTCATGGCAGAAATACACTCGGAGCGCTTGCCAAACACTGCCGAGGGGCGACCCCGCTTAGAAAAATTTTCTTTTAATTGAAAAACCTTATTTCCGAAATTTTGATGTTGCTTTGCCCGGGGTGTGAACTCAGGGCATTCGGTGTGGTAGGCGGAGCTCGCTACAATCATACCACATTGGCTGAGCTGTAGTAATGGTAAGGAAACAGCTGCATTCATATATGCTGCCTAATTACACTACTGAGGACCTCGTAGTGGTGGCCGTTGAGCTAAGGAATAAGCAGGCATTTATCTTGGAATCCTGCTAACTGGCCCATGCTGTGGAGGTTCCACCGATGGAGTGCAAGAGGCTTGTACAGGACGAAGGGCGCAAAGGGCGGTTGGTCATAGGCGCGGATGCAAATGCGCACCACAATTCGTGGGGTGCAGCAGATACGAACGAGAGAGGCGCATCTCTATTTTGTTACATCCTGCAAACCAATTTGCAGATAGCCAACAGGGGAAATGTCCCTACATACCTTGGTCAAACATCCAGCAATGTTGTTGATATTACACTGAGGTCCGAACGTGATATATAAAGGTATGACTGGATGGTTCTTGATAGACCTTCCTTCTACGACCATGCGTATATCAGCTTAATCATCCCCCTAAAGAGTGTAGAGAAGGGAGGAACCTTTAGAAACCCTAGGTCAACAAACTGGACTAAATTCCCAAACCCAAACAGGTTGCCAATGTGTAACAACTGGAGGAGTTCAATGAATTCCTAACAAGGGCGCTTATGACTGCGTATAGCAAAGCTTGCCCTCTAAGAAGATTCAGAGGAAACGCAAAGCCGCATGGTGGAGCAATGAGCTGAGTCTTCTAAGAAGATAGGTAAAAGAAATGTTTAAGCTAGCAAAGACCGCGGAAAGCGAAGCGTGCCATGACGGGTACAGGGATCTAACAGTGTGAAATTTCCAGGGCGAAGAAAATCTAATGGAAAAGTTTCTGTACGGACTTAGAATTCTCCAGCGAAACAGCACGGTTGAGAAAAGTCCTAGCAAGGGGAAACATAGTCCAGGGACTAATAAAGTAAGAGAACGAGGAGCTATTCGACACACATTTCCTGTCGGGAAACGGTTTAGAAGAGCCAGCAGACAGCACTCACACTTCGATCACGGAGCGATACCAAGATCGAATGGGCAGTGATGACGTTTTCTAAGTTTAAATCGCCGGGCCCAGATGGTATATTCCCGGCCATCCGGCGGTCACGGAATGGCTTAAAATAATATTCGGTGGGTGCATAAGACTGAATCATGTACCGCACTCTTGGAGAACTGCTCGTGTAGCTTTCCTACCAAAGGCGGGGAAGATCGGTCACGTGTATACCAAAGACTATAGACCCATTAGCTTAACATCATTGCTGCTCAAAACCTTTGAGAGGCTGATAGATGTGTACATAAAGTCCAACGTGGATGAAAAGCTGTTCTCCACAACACAACATGCGTACACCAAAAGCAAGTCGGTAGACACCGCTTTGCATAGGGTGGTAATAGGCATAGAGCAAGCCCTGAAACTGCTCAAGCGATTCGATGAGGGACCCGTAAAACTTACGGCTTCGCAGATGACGTTGCAACTGTCATCGGAAAGTACCTTCCAACGAGCAGTTCTTTGCTGCATCTAGCTCTTCGGGATATTCATACCTGGGCATCTAATGACGGGTTGAAAATCAAAGCGGATAAGACGGATATGGTCTTGTTTACAAAGAGGTACAAGGTCCCAAATTGAATCAGGCCTAAGTTAGGAGGGGTGACCCTACAGAAGAAACCTTGCACAAAATATCTAGGAATCATCCTAGATAGTAAGCTGTCATGGAAGCTCAACGTGGAGGAGAGGATGAAGAAGGCTTCATGGGCACTTTATGCATGTAAAAGAATGTTGGTGTTTACGTGGGGCTTATCGCCCTCACTTTCTCATTGGGTTCTTCCAGCGATTGTAAGCCCTATTCTGTATTATGGAGTACTTGTTTGGTGGAAAGCCACACAAAAAACAACATACCTCAAAAAATTAGAGGGGGTATGCAGACTATCAATGCTAAGCATTACGGGAGCCCTGAAAACAACCCCGACAGCTGCACTGTATGCCATTCTGCGCATTCCACCTGTAGACTTGGTAGCAAAGAACATAGCGTTAAAAACTGCAATCAGGCTCGGTGCCTCGGGGCAACTTGAGCGCCGATCATACGGCCATAGTAGTATAGCGTAATCAATCACAATTCGAACAGACTACCTGATTCCCTATCTGCGCTTCGAGGGCGATCTTAAGGCCACAATAGAGATGGACGGTTGGCGCAAGGGTGTTAAAATGGCAGAAGCGGCTATACATGTGTACACAGATGGTTCCAAAGTAGTGGAAGGTGTAGAGTCTTCGGTATACTGTGCTGATCCGGAAATAAACAGATCCTACAGGCTGCCGGATTACTGTAGCGTTTTCCAAGCGGGAATAGTAGCCGTAACCAAAGCAGTAGAAACCCTGGAAGAAAATAGCCCAAGCTGCAATCGTGTTAACCTTTATATTGACAGTCAAGCAGCAATTAAGGCAACAATCTCGCATAGCACAGCATCTAAATGCATGTTAGAGCGTAAGCAGTCCCTGGAGAAAATCGGGACAGGGAGAAGCATACATCTATGTTGGGTCCCAGGGCATATGGGAATAGATGAGAATGAAATAGCGGAGGAACTAGCTAAAAAGGGCGCATCTCTTGAAGCTTGTTCCGTAGACGTCCCAATTAGACTGGGCGAAATTAAGCGAAGGCGAGAGGTACACATGATCGACCAAGCAGGAAAGGCGTGGGTTCAAGCGCGGGGCTATAAAGTGTCGAGAATTATGTGTAGGTCTTACAACCTGAGTCTTTGAGGCTTCTATCATTAAAAAGAGAGGACTGTAGACTCATGACGGGTATTCTAACTGGACACTGCCTTCTGTCGTCACATGCCTATAAATTAAGCTTGGTCGGTGATAGCAGATGTACCCTGCGCTTGCTAGGCTAAGGCTCCAGCTATAAGGAGTGATACTGCAGTCAGATCTAGAAGCAGCAAGCGGCTTAAGTGCCAGGAAGCTTCTAGTATTTCCCAAGAGGACGGAGTTATTTTATAACTTAGGTCCTGCTCTTTGATAGGGTTTTTTAAGTTTGGTCGATAAAACAAACTTCTGGTAACACTACGGACTTATTCAGTCTCTGTGAGGTCCTCATGGACCGGCTACTTCAACCTAACCTAACCTAGGAGAAGGCAATTTTCTCGATGTCGGGTTCCTTGAGTGGGATTTGGTGGAATCCACTTTTAAAATCTAATACGGAAAAATATTTATTTTTTCTCAGTTGGAATAGCACCTCATTTATCTGTGGTACTGGATAGCGATCTGTTACAGTGATTGCATTGAGTTTGCGATAATCGATTACTATCCTGTACTGTTTATTACCCTGCGAGTCAGATTTTTTTTCTACGACTCAAACGGGTGAATTATAAGGGGACCTTGATGGCCGAATAATGTCATCGTCTAGCTAGTTGTTTTATCTTATCTTATATAACCATGTAGTTATCCTTAACATGAATGACCGCTTCGAGTTCTTTGAGGCTGTCATTACCAAGGATGCCATGGAATGAGCGCAATGTAGGAAGGAGCTAGAATTTCAGTTTATTCGGTGCATTGAAAAGGTTAATTAATGTATGTTCGCTAATTTCGATAACGCCTGCTATGCAAAGAAGTGTGATTCGTTTTTGATAGGATTGGGAATTATGGATGGTTGTATATAATTTTTGGTTGATCCTGTATCTACCAAAAATGGGTGATGGTGAGGGGTGCTGGGGTGCGTTCAGCATAGGGGGTCGAATGAAATTTTGGAGATTAGCCATTTTCGCTTTCTTAAAAAAAATTAATCACTGTTAATGCTTATAATAAGAATTTTCCACTTTTTTATTTTTAATCAAAGGTGAAAATTTATTCACATTTATTATTTATTAGAAAAAATTATGCACTTCCTTAGTTTTAATCAGGGGCAAAAATTATTCACTTTAATGCTTATTAAAAAATATTTGAGGTTATTTTAGTTACTATAATCCTTATTTTGAGATTATTTTGTTATCCTAATCTTCGTTTTTTCTTTTGTCTTAATTTTACAAATTACTAACCAATTTTTAATTTTTGTTCTTTTCAATTCTCAAACACTTAAATTAACTTATTTTTAAACTTACATCCAAATTGCTGACATATCTAGTGGTTCTAGTGGTTGGTGCGGCGGCTGACGACTAGCGTCCTCTGTTTGCTGCTGCGGCTGCTGCGGCCACTAAAAAGCCCTTTCCTGCACACATTTCCCGATTTCCTTGGGTGGGCCCTTGTTGCTATCACTGTTGCCTAATGATTAAAGCGGTCCTTTTTCCGAATTATCACCCGCTGCTGTTTTTTTTTTTTCGAGTTATATTTCCGCGTTATGAGCGTTTAAAACTTTAGCGGTTTTGTTGATTTTCGCGTTATGAACGTTTGAAAATTTTAGCGGTACTGTTAACTTTCGCGTTATGAACGTTTTAAAAACTTTAGCTGTACTGTTAACTTTCACGTTATGAACGTTTTAAAAACTTTAGCAGTACTGTTAAATTTCGCGTTATGAACGTTTTAAAAACTTTAGCGGTATTGTTAATTTTCACATTATAGGAAATTTTTACTACAACTACGCGATAACAACACAGGCCCCTTGTTGGGCCCCAGTTAAGGATTCTTTAGTACAAGAATCCAAAAAAATAATTTTTTATGGTCAGTAAGACCTTTATTTATGAACTCCAAACTAAGACTAAAGTTTACAAAATAATTAACCTAAAAGCTAAGCTAGCTTGCACCGGCCACTTGTGATGTTGTTGGGCAGATTCCTTGAATTTCCAATTTGGGCTGCGCGTGTGAAGACTTCCGTTCCCATCGAAAATAAGCTTTTTGCTGACGGTGTAATCGACTTCGTCACAATTGAAAATAACCTTTTTGCTGACGATGCGTCTGGCTTCAGCTATGGGAAACATTGTGAAAATCGAGTTGCATTTCCGTTGTACCGATTTAATGTTGCGGACAAGTGTTTACATATTTATGTAGGAGTTAACATTTATTATGTTAACTCTTTATAGTGTTTATTATTTGTTGTTAAATTATTAACTTTGTATTTTATACTTTGAATTTTAAATATTTTGTTATCGAATTACTTTTTGGTAAATGAAAATTTTTATATACTTCAAAAAGAAAATTTTTGATTATACTATTTTAAATATCAAATAAATCAAATAATATTTTAAAAAAAATAAATATTTTAATATTTGGTTATCCACCAAATATAAAATATAGTGTTTATTATTTGTTGTTAAATTATTAACTTTGAATTTTATACTTTGAATTTTAAATATTTTGCTATCGAATTACTTTTTGGTAAATGAAAATTTTTGAATACTTAAAAAAGAAAATTTTAGATCATAATATTTTAAATATCAAATAAATTAAATAATATTTCTAAAAAATAAATATTTTAATATTTGGTTAAGTTATTCCATTTTCTAAATTTAAAATTTATAAAAGAAATTCGGATCTTACTTTGACTGCAGCAAACAGTTCTTCAGTTGAAACTTTCGGTACAAAACTACTTAAAATTGATTTAGGTTTAAGAAGAGATTTTGAATTTCCATTCATTATTGCGAACAGTGATACACCAATTTTAGGAGCAAACTTTTTAGAAAAATTCGGAATTATTGACAATATTAAAAATAAAGAAATAATGGATTCTACTACAAAAAGTAAAGTTCCTGGATCTTCTGAATTTTCTGATATTTTCTCACTCAAAATTCGTATTGTCGAAAATAAGTTTTCAAAATTATTTAATGAATTTCCGTCTATTACCTGTGAACTAGATTATACTAAAAAAGTTAAGCACCATACGGTTCACAGGATAGAAACAAAAGGTGTTTTACGATTTTCGAAACCCAGACGTCTTGATCCGATCAAACTTAAAATTGCTAAAGCTGAATTTGAATTCTTAGTTAAAACGGGTATATGCAGACCCTAAAATTCTCCTATTGCATCTCCACTTCATCTCGTTCCTAAAAAAGAACCAAATGATTGGAGACTTTGCGGAGACTATCGAAGACTTAATGTTATTACTACACCAGATCGGTATCCTTTACCACATATACACGATTTAACAATTGATTTAAAAACGAACAATTTTTTTCCAAAATTGATCTTGTGCGCGCTTACCATGGCAGAAGAATACATTCATAAAACTGCACTAACTACCCCTTTTGGAATGTTTGAATTCGTAAGAATGCCTTTCGGTTTACGAAACAGTGCTCAAACTTTCCAATGCTTTATTAATGAAATATTTTCTGATTTCGATTTTGTATTAACATATATTGCCAGTGATAATGATAATGATAATGATGAAATCAGTTTCAAAAGACTTAAAGAATATGATTTAAATATCAAACCCTCAAAATGCACTCTACACCATGTACAAAACCATCTTTAGATCGAATTGAAATCATAACAAATTTTGAAAAACCAATTTCTATAAATAAGTTACAAAAATTTTTAGGTATGGTAAATTACTATCACAGATATATTAAAATGTTAACAACAGAACTTAGTCTTCTGCATGAAATTTTAACACATACAGTTAAAAACAAATTCAAACAATTAAATTGGACAAATGAAACCACAATAGCTTTCGAAAATGTTAAAAAACTTTTTGCTAAAAATACTTTACTTACACATTCGACAAAAATGGTTCTTTATCATTAGCAGTAGTCGCATCAAATGTTGCTATTGGATCAGTTCTTCAACAAACTAGCAATAATATAACTGAACCCTTAACATATTTTTCAAGAAAATTAACTACAACAGAATCTAAATATTCAACAACCTTTTCGACCTTATGTTCCACATTCTATGAGAAGAATCATATTTGACAAAATTCACTCATTATCTCATCCAAGAACAACTAGAAAATTAATTCAAAATAAATATTATTGGCCTAACATGTGTAAAGAAATTAACGATTGGACTTCATCTTGCATCAATTGTCACAAATCCAAAATTTCAAGACATACTAAATCTCCTATTCAAAAAATTCAAATAACATCAGGTCGTTTTGAGCATATTCATATGGATATTGTTGGACCTCTTCCAGTTTCAAATGAAAATTGTTTTATTTTAACAATTATTGACAGATTTTCACGTTGGCCTGAAGCTTATCCACTTAAAGATATTTCAACAAATACTATAGTAAAAACTTTTATTCAAAATTATATACCACGATTTGGTATACCATTAAATATTACAGTAGATCAAGGTTCACAACTCACTTCAAAATTTTTTACGGAATTAACTAAACTTATAGGTTCTCATAAAATCCATACATCTCCTTACCATCCCCAAGCAAATGGCATGATACAAAGATTTAATCGAACTTTAAAAGCAGCAATTATAGCATCAAACGACTCGGTTCATTGGTCTGATATTTTGCCATTCATTCTACTTGGTTTACGAACTTCTATTAAAGAAGATTTAAAATGTTCATCTGCTGAACTTGTTTATGGCCAAACACTTAGAAAACCTGGTGAATTAATTGTTTCAAATAGTAATAAAGAACATCATTTTTCTAATGGCGCTCTTCACAAAATAAGAGAATATTTGTCGCTTGTTCGTTCTAAAGTTTTTCATCATAACAAAGAAAACTTTTTCGTTCCTAAAAAATTAGAAAACTGTGAGTATGTTTTTGTTAAAGTTCTTTGTAAATCTAATTTAGAATCACCTTATGAAAGACCTTTTAAAGTTATTTCTAAGAAACATAAAAAATTACAATTCAATACAAAAATACTATTAAAAATTTTTCGATTGATTTACTTAAACCAGCAAATATACTTATTAACACTAATTTAAACACAAATACAAATACATTAAACAACAAAAAACAAAAATGGTTACCTTCAATATTAATTAATAAGATTTGGCTTATATTTGGAACACATAATACATACAAGAATAGAAAGCGACCTATGAAAAAAGTCGCCGCTAGGTGGCGCAAAGATCGAGATATTCAAAAATATCGTACTTGTGGTCCGATTTGGTTCATATTTGGAACACATAATATATACATGGATAGAAAGCGACCTATAATGTCCGATTTGGCTCATATTTGGAACAAATATTACATACAGTCCGGTAGAAGTGACATCAAAATATTTCGGAGTTGGAGGAGGGACAAGCACACGTGGCGCAGAATCGAGCAGTAATCTTTGGAAGAATTATGTATTGAAGACTTAGATTGTACCAAATTGTCAGGAAAGAGTCCTTGTAATAATGAATGACTAAATGAACTAAATAGATTGAGAAATAATAGGTAATTAAAAAAAGACTAAAAACTTGAAAATAAGATAATTAAAAAAAAAATTTTAAGTTAAATGGTTTTATTGAAAACAATACTTACATTAAGTAAAAATAATTCTAAAAGCTAGAAAATAATTAGATAGTTCCTAGGTACTTGTCATCACACTCCTCATCAATCTATGGCGTTGATCAGACAATTAAATAAAAGCGTTGGACGCGTCAAATTTCTATTCATAGTCATATATAAGACCAACTGAACCTGAATCAGGTTATGCTACGCCTCATATTTTTAGAAATTCCACACACTCAACGCTTTTATTCAATTATCTGATCAACGCCCTAGATTGATTGAGGAGTGTAATGACTAGTACCTAGGTTCTAACTAATTATTTTCTAGCTTTTAGAATTATTATTATTTCATGTAAGTATTGTTTTTAACAAAACCGTTTAACTTAAACATTTTTTTTAAATTATTTTATTACCATGTTAAAAATTTTCGTATTCTTACTAACTACATTTATATTTGATATTTCTAATGCTTCTTCTGCATGATGATATCTCGTCGTTTTCTAGTTTTTCTAATGCTATTTCCGTTTCATCCTTATTCAGTAATAATGTGTGCAAAACATCTTTTTTTGCCCATTTTATGGCTTATTTAATATTTAAAATAGTTAATTCTTCCTTAATTAGCCTTATTCTATTTTGCAAGTTAATAAATGTTTCGTTTTCTACGAATGTATATTTTCTAATGTTATTAGCAAATTTATTAATTATCATCGTCATATTATTAATTTTTTCGTTAAAATTTCGTTTATAAGCAGTAGTTTACTATTGTTACTATTCCCTTGATTAACGTTATTTGTTATTGCCTCCAGATCTTCGTGATCGAGGCTTCCGGCGATGTGTTTCCATGCCGTTCCTAAAATATTTAAGGCTCTTTTCTGCCTTTTCGGGATTGGGCTTATATTATCTAAAATTTGGAGTGGTTGGGGTTAGTTCGTATTTTAGGATAGGGAAAAGGATTTTGTCTTTGGGTATGTCTGTCGAGATGAATTTGTACACTGAAAGAAATGGTGCTACACACAGAAAAATTTCTTACATTTTTAGTTAACATGAATCATGTTGAATGAACATGAACAGCTCTAGTACGGAAAGCAAAAACAATTTCGAAAAATCAACACGAACATTTTAACATGAATCGTATGGTTAAAATAACATGAACTGTTTCTGCATTAGAATTACATTAGTGTGTATCCCTCACCATAAATTCGGTTTGATTTAACACGAAGAAGTGTTGTTTTCGACCGTCATCTGTCCCCCATCAAAGATTGTGAACAGAATTTTGTTCTCAAAAGAACAGAAGTTAAGTCGTGGTCAGTGTTGCCAGTATTGGTAAGGTAAAATGGCTAAAAGTTCCAAAGTACCAAAGTTCTCTTATCGAAAAAGAGAAACATTATTGTTTGTGGCATATTGGAGAAACTTTACTAGAGAACATCACGCTTTGGGAAAAACTACTTTCTGGGAATGGTAAAGGGGGTCGTACAGATCACAACTGTGAAAGTAGAACCTAAAGGAAATTCATAGTTTAGTGTATGGGTACCTACAGAAAATCTGATAAAATATATCAAATAGGAGACCCAAACACGCGTATTTACGTATAGATTAGGAATCTGGAAACATAAATTTAATATCTCAATTCGATCAAAAGTAAAGCGCGAAAACCCGTGCAAACCCCAAAAAAACTAACTTAGTAGTTAAACAAGCCATTTTATTATTTAGTTTACATTTTGGATAAAAATGTCTATGTGGTAACAGTGTTCGTTCGTTTTTCTATGCTGCGCTGCATGGCGGAAAAAAACTAGGTTGCGTCGGTAAGTATCTGATTGCTAGTTTTTTTTCATAACATTTGACACAACATTCTCTAGCGTAGTACGATTTTGACATTACACCAAAGAATTACAAAAACAAAACACATGGAACGTGTGTATGTATGTCGAGCCGCGGCCACCTTGTATTGTTCCGCCATGGCTGCGCTGCCTCTTACATTATTCCGATTTTAATGTACAAGCGCATATGTACGTGGCGAAAACTGTGTGAATTTTTAATTATCCAAAACTTTATTTTCCGAAATTGTGCCAACCAAATAGGCGAACAAATAGATTTCCTTATGCCCCATTTCGACCAAGAGTCGGATGTCTTATTTATTGAGACCCCAGAAGAAATATTAGTTTATTCTCAGAATAAAGAAGTGGAAGCTTTACGCGAAATTATTTGCGGTAGGATGCAATTTGATGAACGAGTTTTACAAAGATTTTTGGGTAAGTAATTTGTGTAATTTTTCGTGTTACCTCGGTATCAATAATCCGAAGGCGTTTGGTATTTGTTTCCTTCTGTGAAAAGATATTGGCAATCAAAGTTGCAAGTTTTCATGTGGTTGTTGTAATAACATAAGGCAAAAAGTGTTCTGCGCAGAAATACTGGGCATGGCGTCGTTTGATACCTATTCCGACATTTTTGGACGTATTTTAGGAGTTTTACAATTGCTTTGGCAATTTAGAAATTTTTTAATGAAACGATTTTTTTTTTAATTTTTAGATTGTGGCTTAGATGCTGAAAGCATGTGTCTTCTAAACGATGCTGACTTGGCAGACATTTTCCCAAAGACAGAGATTGGGCTAAGAATAAAATTCAGGGAGCGGCTTTCACACTGGCGCCAAAACGAAGTAAGTTTTAATGTTTATGTATTTGCCTGATTGTAATAAGGGGTATTCATGTTTAATTGCATATGGGTTGTAAATTTCCGAATCGTGAGCGCCCTTTCTATTCAATGAGCAAATCAGCTGTTCGATAGCGTGCTGTCAGACGTTCAGTATTTAATGACGTGATCCACTGATTGCGATCCATATTGACTGTGTAGTAAGGCATCGAACGCCGAAGATTTTTGGCAATCCCGGGATTTCGGTATTTTAAAATAACAATTTTTCGGGGTTGTTTCAGATATCGTCAAAAAATGTCGGGAGGGGTATTGAAAAATGCGTTTTGACTTCGGTATGCATAATGCTAAAGCGAAGACCCGATATTTTATTTCTGTAAAAAGATATTTGGGACCCGGTAAAATTATTAGTTCTCTGCCAATAACTTTTCACTGAAAAATATTTAGAAATTGTGAAATCTGGATCACGGATCACAATACTTTCAATGAATATTGACTGTGTTGCATGCTTTTGTGATCCACACTTTGCGTTCGCACATATTTGACCATGAGATGGTAAAATACACATACTTAACGATACTCACGATCCATATTGACCGTCTGACAGCACTCATGTCAAACATTGCATTCCAATGCGATAAATAGCTATGCAATAGATTTTTTGTATCGCATTCTGCAAATGCCTTGACATTGTTTTGCTATGCAACGATGCAATACCATTGCGTCGTGATCGTGAATACCATTGTTATCTTTTTAGGCGCCCACTCTTTCGCCTCTCAGTTCGAATAGGAGCGAGATGACTTCCTTTGACGACTTCAAAAATTCCGAAATAGCACAAAACAACTTAGAGGAGATTCTGAATGCCTCGCCTAAAGGCAAAAACATAATTAATTACCACAAAGAAAACTTCTTTCTGCTGGACAGTCATCGCGAAGCTTTGATTGGGATAATTGTGAACTATTTCACCGAAAAAAACGAATGCATGGCAATGAAAGATATTGCAAACTTTTCAGAGCAAATAATAACTTTGTTTCCCTCTGAAAATATGGTAAGTTCATTATAAAGTTGTAGGTCATAGCAGGAATTACCATTTGCTCGAGCATATCCAAAGTACCGATTAGTATTACTGGCGACATAATGCAATGCCGCGCAGCGTTACACAGTCATAATGCAATGCGGCGCTATAATGCAATGCAGCGCAGCGTTACACAGTGGACCTACATTCAATGAAATTTCTATTTTAATTGGTGCGTCTTATAAATTTATTTTATTCGTATATTGTGGACCTACATACATTAATTCAAATATAATTTTTTATTTTATGTGGTGCGTTTTATAATTTGGTATGTTGTGGACCTACACTCAATCAAATAGAAATTTCTATTTTAAGTGGCGCATCTTATAATTTTATGGAAATTGTGTAGATTAGATGTCAACTCGAAAAACACGTCGGAAAATGCGCCAAAGGACGCGGAATGTGAATCCACGAGCGGAAAACTAATATATTCAGAGGTTTGCGAAACGCGTCTTTTGGTACCTTTCCCGACATTTTTCGGGTTGACGTGCAATCTACACAATTACCAATTTTATTTAATTCGTATGTTGTGGACCTACACTCAATCAAATATAAATTTTTATTTTATATAGCGCTATTATTGCAACCGCCGGGAGGGCAAAAATCCTACAGGAAAGTTGTACGATAAGGCAACAAACGTTCGTAGAAAACTTAACAAGAAACTAGAACATATATTATTGGATGATACAGATCTTTCATCAAGAAAGGATTTGGCCCCCTGTACCAGTGGTAATATTTTTTATTTCACTAACACAATTCCTTTGAATATATCTTTAACTCACCATTTTACTTTATAGATCAGAATGCAGTTGCGGACAAATTGTGGCTTGCACACAATATGGAGCCCTGGAGTGAAGTTGTTAAGAAGTGGAATGCAACGATCGAAATAAGGCAACAGGATATTTTCAATAGAAAAGTAAATATTTTTACTGATTGGCCGCTGCTTAAAAACTCACTTGGATATACATTGGTTAGTTAAACTACATACACTTCTACCCAAATTTATTTAATTTTTATAGTTTTATTATTATTTCAAATTTTAGATTGAAATAGATTTTATAGCAAAGTACAAAGACAGTGCAAATAATTTGATCAATGAATGGCCGGATATTAGACGACTTATTATTCCCTATATGAGAGACAAAATTAAGGATAATGCATCAAACAACATGCTACTCATGATTGATGAAAATGTTGATTCGGGTAAATTGTATACTAGGCTAATGTTGACGTAATTTTAAATTTATTTTTCTTTTAGATTCAACCGACTGTATAATAACTTTACTTATGCATTCTATACTAAAACCACCACTAATTTCAACTGGTAATACTCCCAATAGTAAGAGATTTAAATGGAAACCATCTATATGTGACGCCCAAAACGTCACAGTGCTGCACTGTGAATATATAAATGACTACCAAAGACGGTATGACGAATTAAAAAGCAAAGCTATGGAAAAATGTACTACACTGCAACCACTTATATTGGTTATAGGCGAAGAATTGAAAAGCTTAGAAAGTTATTATATTGTTTTTGATGGTGTACTGTATAAAGTACCAACATTTGTTAGAGCGCTTGATCTTTTATTTAAATTATTTCATGTATTCAACCTTAAATACCCAATAGAAGCTAAATTTTTGTACGACTTCATGGAAAAATACTTTTTTAAATTCGACTGCTCAGTTAACTCTAATTTACTGTTGTTAATTAATTATTTGGAAAATGCAAAAAAAATGTCTAACTAAATCCGCAAAATGTTTAAGTGCTTTGCTTGTAATTTTAGTGGACATAATCCAAAATTATTAGTCCACCATTTTGAAATCATTCCATGTGTGTAGTAAGATAAAAAATTTTATTTGTACTATACCTGAATGTGGTCAATATTTTTCAAACATGTATTCATTTCAAAATCATTTAAACAGAGTTCACCGAACTGTACATACCAAATCAGCTCAAGACTGCATTACTAATAACAGTAGCTGCAAAATTTATCAAAATAACCACATCATTTCAAGTTTACAAAACAATACACTACAGCATATAGTAAGTTCAGTTACAGTAAATGATCAAATTAATAAATTAAATTCTTTGCAAAGCAATAGAGTGCCAAATATGAATTTCAATCAGTTTGTATTATCTTTGCATAACAAAAACAATTTTACAAGAAAAGATGTTTTTTCTATTGTACAGGATATGCATGAGATCATTTTAAAGCCAATCCAAGAACATGTTTTGAAATTTATGGCGCCCTATATTGAAGATCATAACAATAGAATAAATGCAGAAAATAATTTCCAAAAAATTTTCTCTAATTTTCAAAATATAACTAAACAATACCGTTTTTTCAAATTACTTGAACGTGAAAAGATTTTTGCTCCTCCCACTGCATATATAATAAATGAAGAAATTTCTGAAATAATAGTAAATAACAATCCCGGACTACATTCAAATAAGGTTACAGGCGTTTTAATGCCAATCGAATTTCAAATCAAAAAATATTTCGAAACTAAAAATAACTTATACTTAACATTAGAAAATATAAAAATTATACAGTCAAAGCAGGATGTGTATGCAAATGTTATTAATGGTGAAACCTGGAAACAAAAAATGTTAAGCTTTAAAAATAAATTGGTTATTCCATACGTGTTATATTTCGATGAGTTTGGAATTGGTAATCCATTGGGCTCCCATGCTTGTAATCAATCAGTATGTGGTATTTATTATAACTTTCCAACAATTCCCAACCATCACTTATCAACGTTAGAAAACATATTTGTAGCAGGTTTTTTTAAATCACATGATCGAAAAGAATGCGGCAATATTTATTCATTTAAACCACTAATAAAAGTTATTCAACATTTAGAAGCGGAAGGCATAGTTTTAACTACTGCTGAGGGTGAATTTCATGTTTTCTTTGTCCTTGCTCTTATAACTGGCGATAACTTGTGATTAAACTCTATATTGGGGTTTACTAGTAGTTTTAATTCAAACTTCTATTGTCGTAACTGTAAAAGACATAAATCTAATATGCAATCGGATATATCAGAACACACCGAATTTTTACGAAATAGACAGTCGTATATTTCCGACTGTGCTATTCAGGATTTCAAGTTGACTGGCATAACAGAAACTTGTATTTTTAACGACATAACTAGTTTTCATATTGTAGATAACTTTTATTTCGATTTGATGGACAATTTATTTGAAGGTGTTTGCCATTACGACATTTCAGAAGTTCTTTTGAATTTCATAGAAACAAAAAAATATTTTAGTCTCGAAACGTTCAACTATAGAAAGCAAATGTTTTCCTATGGACCAACTGAAATCGGCAATAGCTCTCCGCCTATAAGTTTGAATAACTTAAGAAATTCGAAATTTAAAATGTCAGCAAGGGAAATGATGTGCTTTGTCCATCATTTGCCATTTATAATAAGTGACCTAGTACCGGAAGGAGATGAAGTATGGAATTTTTTTTTAGTACTTTTGCAAATTATTGATATTTTGCTGCTGTTGGAGATAGGCGAATGCAGCTTAAACACATTAAAGTCACTTATTGAAAAGCACCATTATTTATATAAGTCACTGTTCAAAAAACCATTAAAACCAAAGTTCCATTTCCTATTACACTATGTTTCTTCAATAAAAAAATGTGGACCATTAAAAAAAATATGGTGCATGAGATTTGAAGCTGTTCACAAAATTTTCAAAACATACTCAAATTCAATTACATCTCGAGTAAATATTCCATGGAGTCTTTCAATAAAAGCTGCACTAAAATTCTCGTATAATATATCAAACGAAACTTTTTTTAAGCCTGATTTAAGCATTCATATGAAATTCCTGTTGCCTGACAGTACAGGATTAAAATACGGATCCAATTTTCAAATTAAATATGATATTTCAAAATACAAGTTTTATTCAGAAGTAACTTTTAAAGGATTACTTTTCAAAATAGGTTTTGTTTTTATTATAAAAGATGTTGTTGTTTACTTGTTTGAGGTTGAAGATATTGCAGTATGCTCACTAAAACAACTATTTTTTATATGTTCTCAGCATCAAATTATAAACTTTGATTCACATACGCAGTCATATATTGTAGGAGAAAAGTTATGCAGCTATAATTTCATAAATGCGGATAAAATATCTTCACCTCCTTTGCATACACATACTATTCGAAATAACAGAAAATTTATACGATTGAAAAGCAATTAGTATTGAAAAAGTTGTTATTTAAAATAAGTATACATATTTTTATAAAAAAACTTGTAATTGAATTATAAAGGTTTTTTTTTATACATAAGTTTTTTATATGCCTTATTTTTTTTGTTATGCGAGAGCGCGTACACCGAGTGCCACTCAAAATGTCTATATTTGTATAGAAAAACAATCCTTAATTAAAAATGTCATAAATAAATTAAATTAATTTAAAAAACCAAAAACGAGGTGTTTTATTTTTAGAATGTTAATCTAACAATAAAAACCATGTTAAAATAACATGATAGATCGTGTTAATTTAACAATAAAAAACTGTTAAAATAACATGATAGATCGTGTTAATTTAACAATAAAAAACTGTTAAAATAACATGATAGATCGTGTTAATTTAACAATAAAACACTGTTAAGTTAACATGATAGAGCGTATTAATTTAACAATAAAACCCTGTTAAGTTAACATGATAGATCGTGTTAGTTTAACATAACATATCGTGTTATTTCAACATAGTATAGTGTTAGTTTAACATGTCAGATCATGTTAGAGTAACATGAAATAGTATTAATTTAACGAGACTAATAATGTTGTATTAACAGGAAGTCATGTTGATTCAAACGTTTGTAATCATGTTAAATTCACACTGTTCCTTCATGTTGATCAGACATGTAGGAACAGTGAAAAAGTAGATTCATGTTAAAACAACCCGAGCGATAGTGTTGAAAAATAATAACCTGAAAAAGTGTTAAAAAAGTGTTGATTCAACATGAAAATTTTTCTGCGTGTAGTAAAATCAACAAATCGGTTCTGTTGTTCTTGACTTGAAGGAGATTAGGTGAAATTGATCGAATTACGGTTAATTCGAACGAGTTCTTTGTCAAACAAACAAATTAGTTTAGTCATTTCAACAGAATAGAAATTGTCGCTCTTAAGTTAACAAAATTCTGTAAAATTCACAGATTCCTGGTCAATCTAACTGATTTTTCTGTTAACACAACTGATCTCACTGGTCATTTCAACAGCGATCAACAGTCAATACATGAGCAAATTTCAAAGAGAATTTTACGCTAACTGCGCTCTCTACTTTGTACTTATGACGATGGTGCCACTTGTTTAAAAAATACCAAAATAAGAAACCACCAAATCGAAAAACACACAAAATGAGAAAACAACAAAAAACTAGTTTTTCAGTTATCAATAGAAAACGAAAAACCCTTCTTGAATTTACTGTGCAAAAAATTATGAGATACCGGGACACCTATTTATCGGGTACAATTTTGCAACTTCTCCTCCAAGCGAAATGCAAAATTGCGCCCCCTTGTTGCAAAAGTTTTGTTTGAACGAGCAAGATTTTTCCAAGTTAGTAACATTTTGTTCAAGTTTTTACGAATTTTCACTAACGCGAACGAATTTAATAAGATAATAAAAAACATCCTTTTTTAATGTTGATGTTTCCGACAATATAAAAGTTTGATTTGTTTTGGAATCGTTTCAACTTAAAGTGTTACGAAAATTAAACTTGCCGAATTACATGTAAATTTACTCCAGTGGTGAATTACCCTCTAGCGATTTGATTCTTTACTTTTCTATAACTTACAACTTCTCTATTTAAAATGTCAAACATTTATAAAAGTTTTGTTCGAAACAATCAAGTGTGGCAACTACATGCGAGAGAAGAAATTGAGAATGAGCTGAGCTGTAACTCAGAGAATTAAGAATTAGTTTTGTGACTACTATTCTCATTTCCATTTGCAAAGCGAAGTTCTAAACTATAAATTAAATAAATTATAAAATATAAAATTTGGTGAAAGTGCGTTTAATAATACAAAATAATAAAGTGTATAATGTTTAATATGTGCCAGCATATTTGATGTAAGCCCAATTGACGTTCAGTTAGTAAGTGCCACCGTGGTGTGATGGTAGCGTGCTCCGCCTGCCACACCGTATGCCCTGGGTTCCCACCCCGGGCAAAGCAACATCAAAATTTTAGAAATAAGGTTTTTCAATTAGAAGAAAATTTTCCTAAGCGGTGTCGCCCCTCGGCAGTGTTTGGCAAGCGCTCCGAGTGTATTTCTGCCATGAAAAGCTCTCAGTGAAAACTCATCTGCCTTACAGATCCCGCTCGGAGTCGGCATAAAACATGTAGGTCCCTTCCGGCCAATTTGAAGGGAAAATCAAGAGGAGCACCACGCAAGTTGGACGAGAAGCTCGGCCTTAGATCTCTTCGGAGGTTATCGTGCCTTACATTTATTTATTTATATGGCAACATAGGTACTTTCGTAGAAAGCTGTTGCAACAACTTTTTTTATTCATTTGACTACTAAAACGGTCAATTCCGAATCAACGATTTGTGCGCAGTTGATTCAACATCTTGTTGCGATGGATAAAAATTAACAGAATTTTCGGTTGAATTGACCCGTATTTCGGTTGATTTTACCAGTCTTTTCCTTTCAGTGTACATGTCCGTCAGAAATCCCACGTATTTGTTAAGGTCAATTATGTGTATAAGTCTGAAGGCTCCGTTTTGAATTTTGGCTATTCCGTCATTTATTGTCACAAGTTGAGTGTTCGTATAGTCGTAAATGTCTACTGTCGCAGTGGCGGAGTAAATTAATAGCAGTCTGAAGATGAAGTGAAATTTCGTTCTGCTTTTAAACAGCGCATTATTTCTGTGAGTGTCGAGTGAAAGCGTTCCACTTGACCGTTAACGGCACTGGTATAAGGTGGTGTTTTAAAAATTGATATATTTAATGTGCCTTCTAATAGGAATAGGAAAGTTTCGTTGTCTATTACTACTGATTCGGGTACGCCAAATTGAAAATGTAGCTCACGGAGGGGTTCTTTAATATGTTCCACCGCTCTTGATCGAATTATTTTTGTTTGTGCATACTTCGAAAATTTGTTTAAACGATATGTTTGTCAGTTAGGCAAATATCGATGTGCAAAATTTGTCCAGGATGTTGGGGAATGCGTTTTGGGCTAATGTTGGTTTACAGGGGTGTCGGTCATATTTGTTTTCTTTACAGACTGCACATTGTTGAATGATTCTATTGATTTTTTTAGTCATTGATGGGAAATAGTAATTTTCAAGGATTTGGGATTTATTTTCTCTACAGTTCCTATGTGCTCTTTTGTGTGTTTATACTCAGTTGAGCAGAGCTCACAGAGTATATTAAGTTTGATTGGATAACGGTTGGTTGTACATATATAAAGGAATCGAGATAGATATAGACTTCCATATATCAAAATAATCAGGATTGAAAAAAAATTTGATTGAGCCATGTCCGTCCGTCCGTCCGTCCGTCCGTCCGTTAACACGATAACTTGAGTAAATTTTGAGCTATCTTGATGAAATTTGGTATGTAGATTCCTGGGCACTCATCTCAGATCGCTATTTAAAATGAACGATATCGGACTATAACCACGCCCACTTTTTCGATATCGAAAATTTCGAAAAACCGAAAAAATGCGATAATTCATTGCCAAAGGCAATTAAAGCGATGAAACTTGGCAGATGGGTTGACGTTATGACGCAGAATAGAAAATTAGTAAGATTTTGGACAATGGGCGTGGCACCGCCCACTTTTACAAGAAGGTAATTTAAAAGTTTTGTAAGCTGTAATTTGGCAGTCGTTGAAGATATCATGATGAAATTTGGCAGGAACGCTGCTACTATTACTATATATGTGCTAAATAAAAATTAGCAAAATTGGATGAAGAACACGCCCACTTTTTAAAAAAAAAAATTTTTTAATTCAAATTTTAACAAAAAATTTAATATCTTTACTGTATATAAGTAAATTAAGTCAAAATTCAACTCCTGTAATGATATGATGCAACAAAATACAAAAATAAAAGAAAATTTCAAAATGGGCGTGGCTCCGCCCATTTTCATTTAGTTTGTCTAGAATACTTTTAATGCCATAAGTCGAACAAAAATTTACCAATCCTTCTCAAATTTGGTAGGTACATAGATTCTATGACGGTAACTGTTCTCTGTGAAAATGGCCGAAATCGGTGGAAGCCACGCCCAGTTTTTATACACAGTCCACCGTCTGTCCTTCCGCTCGGCTGTTAACACAATAACTTGAGCAAAAACCGATATATCTTTACTAAACTTAGCCCACCTACTTATCTGAACTCACTTTATCTCGGTATAAAAAATAGCCGAAATCCGACCATAACCACGCCCACTTTATCGATATCGAAAATTACGAAAAATGAAAAAAATGCCATAATTCTATACCAAATACGAAAAAAGGGATGAAATATGGTAACTGGATTGGTTTATTGACGCAAAATATAACTTTGGAAAAAATTTTGTAAAATGGGTGTGACACCTACCATATTAAGTAGAAGAAAATGAAAAAGTTCTACAAGGCAAAATCAACAGCCCTTGGAATCTTGGCAGGAATACTGTTAGTGGTATTGCATATATAAATAAATTAGCAGTACCCGACAGATGATTTTCTGGATCACCTGGTCCACATTTTGGTCGATATCGCGAGAACACCTTCACATATACATCTAAGGGCCACTCGCTTTTAAAACCCTCATTAATACCTTTAATTTGATATCCATATCGTACAAACACATTCTAGAGTCACCCCTGGCCCACCCTAATGGCGATATCTCGAAAAGGCGTCCACCTATAGACCTAATGCCCACTCCCTCTTAAAATGCTCAGTAACACCTTTCGTTTGATACCCATATCGTACAAACATTCTAGAGTCACCCTTGGTCCACCTTTATGGCGATATCTCGAAAAGGCGTCCACCTATAGACCTAATGTCCACTCCCTCTTAAAATGCTCAGTAACACCTTTCGTTTGATACCCATATCGTACAAACATTCTAGAGTCACCCCTGGCCCACCCTATTGGCGATGTCTCGAAAAGGCCACCTATAGACCTAATGCCCACTCCCTCTTAAAATGCTCAGTAACACATTTCGTTTGATACCCATATCGTACAAACATTCTAGAGTCCCCCTGGCCCACCCTAATGGCGATATCTCGAAAAGGCGTCCACCTATAGACCTAATGCCCACTCCCTCTTAAAATGCTCAGTCACACCTTTCGTTTGATACCCATATCGTACAAACATTCTAGAGTCACCCTTGGTCCACCTTTATGGCGATATCTCGAAAAGGCGTCCACCTATAGACCTAATGCCCACTCCCTCTTAAAATGCTCAGTAACACCTTTCGTTTGATACCCATATCGTACAAACATTCTAGAGTCACCCTTGGTCCACCTTTATGGCGATATCTCGAAAAGGCGTCCACATATAGAACTAAGGATTACTCCCTTTTAAAATACTCATTACCACCTTTCATTTGATACCCATATCGTACAAACACATTCTAGAGTCACCCCTGGCCCACCCTAATGGCGATATCTCGAAAAGGCGTCCACCTATAGACCTAATGCCCACTCCCTCTTAAAATGCTCAGTAACACCTTTCGTTTGATACCCATATCGTACAAACATTCTAGAGTCACCCTTGGCCCACCCTAATGGCGATATCTCGAAAAGGCGTCCACCTATAGACCTAATGTCCACTCCCTCTTAAAATGCTCAGTAACACCTTTCGTTTGATACCCATATCGTACAAACATTCTAGAGTAACCCCTGGCCCACCCTATTGGCGATGTCTCGAAAAGGCCACCTATAGACCTAATGCCCACTCCCTCTTAAAATGCTCAGTAACACATTTCGTTTGATACCCATATCGTACAAACATTCTAGAGTCCCCCTGGCCCACCCTAATGGCGATATCTCGAAAAGGCGTCCACCTATAGACCTAATGCCCACTCCCTCTTAAAATGCTCAGTCACACCTTTCGTTTGATACCCATATCGTACAAACATTATAGAGTCACCCTTGGTCCACCTTTATGGCGATATCTCGAAAAGGCGTCCACCTATAGACCTAATGCCCACTCCCTCTTAAAATGCTCAGTAACACCTTTCGTTTGATACCCATATCGTACAAACATTCTAGAGTCACCCTTGGTCCACCTTTATGGCGATATCTCGAAAAGGCGTCCACATATAGAACTAAGGATTACTCCCTTTTAAAATACTCATTACCACCTTTCATTTGATACCCATATCGTACAAACACATTCTAGAGTCACCCCTGGCCCACCCTAATGGCGATATCTCGAAAAGGCGTCCACCTATAGACCTAATGCCCACTCCCTCTTAAAATGCTCAGTAACACCTTTCGTTTGATACCCATATCGCACAAACATTATAGAGTCACCCCTGGCCCACACTAATGGCGATATCTCGAAAAGACGTCCACCTATAGACCTAATGCCCACTCCCTCTTAAAATGCTCAGTAGCACCTTTCATTTGATTCCCATATCGTACAAACACATTCTAGAGACACCCCTGGTCCACCTTTATGGCGATATCTCGAAACGGCGGCCACCTATGGACTAAGGATCACTCCTTTTCAAAATACTCATTAACAGCTTTCCTATGATACCCATATCGTACAAACATATTCTAGAGTCACCCCTGGTCCACCTTTATGGCGATTTCTCGAAAAGGCGTTCACCTATAGAACTAAAGGCCATTCCCTTTTAAAATACTCATTACCACCTTTCATTTGATACCCATATCGTACAAACATTCTAGAGCCACCCTTGGTCCACCTTTATGGCGATATCTCGAAAAGGCGTCCACCTATAGACCTAATGCCCACTCCCTCTTAAAATGCTCATAACACCTTTCGTTTGATACCCATATCGTACAAACATTCTAGAGTCACCCTTGGTCCACCTTTATGGCGATATCTCGAAAAGGCGTCCACATATAGAACTAAGGATTACTCCCTTTTAAAATACTCATTACCACCTTTCATTTGATACCCATATCGTACAAACACATTCTAGAGTCACCCCTGGCCCACCCTAATGGCGATATCTCGAAAAGGCGTCCACCTATAGACCTAATGCCCACTCCCTCTTAAAATGCTCAGTAACACCTTTCGTTTGATACCCATATCGCACAAACATTATAGAGTCACCCCTGGCCCACACTAATGGCGATATCTCGAAAAGACGTCCACCTATAGACCTAATGCCCACTCCCTCTTAAAATGCTCAGTAACACCTTTCGTTTGATACCCATATCGTACAAACACATTCTAGAGTCACCCCTGGCCCACCCTAATGACGATATCTCGAAAAGGCGTCCACTTATAGACCTAATGCCCACTCCCTCTTAAAATGCTCAGTAACACCTTTCGTTTGATACCCATATCGTACAAACATTCTAGAGTCACCCTTGGTCCACCTTTATGGCGATATATCGAAAAGGCGTCCACCTATAGAACTAAGGATTACTCCCTTTTAAGATACTCATTACCATCTTTCATTTAATACCCATATCATACAAACACATTCTAGAGTCACCCCTGGCCCACCCTAATGGCGACATTTCGAAAAGGCGTCCACCTATAGACCTATTGCCCACTCCCTCTTAAAATGCTCAGTAACACTTTTCGTTTTATACCCATATCGTACAAACATTCTAGAGTCACCCCTGGCCCACCCTAATGGCAATATCTCGAAAAGGCGTCCACCTATAGACCTAATGCCCACTCCCTCTTAAAATGCTCAGTAGCACCTTTCATTTGATTCCCATATCGTACAAACACATTCTAGAGACACCCCTGGTCCACCTTTATGGCGATATCTCGAAACGGCGGCCACCTATGGACTAAGGATCACTCCTTTTCAAAATACTCATTAACAGCTTTCCTATGATACCCATATCGTACAAACATAATCTAGAGTCACCCCTGGTCCACCTTTATGGCGATTTCTCGAAAAGGCGTTCACCTATAGAACTAAAGGCCATTCCCTTTTAAAATACTCATTACCACCTTTCATTTGATACCCATATCGTACAAACACATTCTAGAGTCACCCCTGGTCCACCTTAATGGCGATATCTCGAAAGGGCGTCCACTGATAGACCTAAGGCCCACTCCCTCTTAAAATGCTCAGTAACACCTTTCATTTGATACCCATATCGTACAAACAAATTCTAGAGTCAGCCCTGGTCCACCTTTATGGCGATATTCCTAAATGGCGTCCATCCATAGAACTATGGCCTACTCTCTCTTAAAATACTCTTTAATACCTTCCATTTGATACACATGTCACACAACCACATTCCAAGGTTACCCTAGGTTCATTTTCCTACATGGTGATTTTCCTTATTTTGTCTCCATAGCTCTCAACTGAGTATGTAATGTTCGGTTACACCCGAACTTAGCCTTCCTTACTTGTTTTATTATAATCTCTTCCTGCTCATGTTCATTTGTGACGTCTTGGACGTGGAGTGCAATTTACAGCGGAGGGGTTTAAATATCTTTTGAGGCAATTTATAAGTATTGTTGAGTCATATTCTGGTACTTCAAGGATGTGTCTGTGGTATGTGGGAAATATTATTTTAAACTGATAGGTTGAGGTTGGAGCGATGTTTAAGAATACTTGGTTTTTAAAAACATTTATTTGTGTTTCTACATGGTGAATCAAATCGCCAGATGATCTTTCGTCACTGTGTTGCGTTGAAGAAAGAGAGTTAATTGGTTTAGTAGGCATTCTTGAGAGTGCGTCGGTACAACGTTGGTTGTACCTGATTTATAGTGGAGTTCGTGATTATATTCTTCTTAAATAGATTTCCAACGTTTAATTTTGGCGTAGTTATTTTTATTACTAAACGTAAGGGGTTGATGGTCTGTGAATATTTTAACTTTGGCTGACCCATATAGATAGTTTCTGAAATTATTGAGGGCCCATATTATTGCTAAAAATTCTTTTCCATTTGTGGCGTATGGCTCTTCTGTTTTGTTAAGTGTCCTGGTAAAGAACGCGATGGGTTTTTTATCCTGGGAGAGAACTGCACCTATAGCATAGTTAGATCCATCCGTTGTAAGGTGAAATTCCTTACTAAAATCGGAGCATGCCGGTATTACGTCGTCAGATATAAGGATCTCTTAATTTTGTTTAAGGCGTCTTTTGCCTTTAGATCAATATTTATTTTCGCAGACTTGTTCTTTGAGATTCGTCCCTCTTTCCCTCTTAAGAGTGTCGCTAGGGGTTTAGCCAACATGGTATAATCTTTAAGAAAGCGGCGGTAATAGCTGGAAAGGCCATAAAATGAGCGAAGTTGTTTAATTGTAGTGGGGTATGGTATTTTTGCGATTGCGTCCACCTTTTCTGGGTTCTTTGTGATTCCCTTTGATGATGTGATGAATCCAAGGAACTCTACGGAGTCCCGGAAGAAATGGCATTTGTCCAATTGAATTTTCATGTTGGCATGTTCGAGAGTTTTAAATATATGTTGTAGGTGGAGAGCATGCTCCTCTTCGGAGTTGCTGAATACGACTATATCGTCGATGTATACGTAGCATATCTTGCCAATATGGTGGCGGAGGATGTGGTCTAGGTCTCGCTGGAATATGGAGGGGGCATTTTTAAGCCGAATGGTAGCCTTGTATACTCAAATTTTCTATTATTTATGGAGAAGGCAGTTTTCTCGATGTCGGGTTCCTTGAGCGGGATTTGGTGGAATCCACTTTTAAGATATAATACGGAAAATTTTTTATTTTTTCCCAGTTGGAATTGCACTTCATTTATCTGTGGTATTGGGTAGCGATCTGCTACAGTGATTGCATTGAGTTTACGATAATCGATTACTATCCTGTACTGTTTATTACCCTGCGAGTTAGATTTTTTTGCTACGACCCAAACGGGTGAATTATAAGGGGACCTTGGTGGCCGAATATTGACATCGTCTAGCTAGTTGTTTTATCTTTATTTTGGTTTTATCTTGTATAACCATGTAGTTATCCTTAACATGAATAACCGCTTCGAGTTCTTTGAGGCTGTCATTACCAAGGATGCCATGGAATGAGCGCAATGTAGGAAGAAGCTAGAATTTCAGTTTGTTCGGTGTATTTAAAAGGTTAATTAATGTATTGTGAAGAATATTAGTGACACTAATTCTGTTCCTGTTCCTTTCCAGGTGTTTAAGATTCAGTTTGAGAAGACCGCAGCAGTGAACAACTGGAGTGCTGAAGATAAAGTTGCTGCACTTTTCGTGGCATTGAAAGGATCTGCTGCTGAAATCCTACAGACTATTCCTGAGGGAGAGCGAAACAACTACGAAACATTGATGAGCGCTCTAGAGAGGCGATACGGAAGCGAACACAGGAAGCAGATACACCAAATAGAGTTGCAAAACCGCTACCAAAAAGCTAATGAAACTTTGCAGGAGTTTGCGTTGGATGTCGAAATGATTGCACATTTGGCGAATGCCGACGCACCCGTGGAATATACCGAAAGGGTAAAAATTCAGAGCTTTATAAATGGCATACGGGACGTCGAAACGAAGAAATCCACATACGCAAACCCAAAGCCAACATTTACAGAAACGGTATCACATGCTCTGATTCAGGAAATAGCGTCGCTTCTGTGTAAGCCAATTTTCAAAGCACGCCGTGTGGAAGTAGAAAGGCCAGAATGGGTAGACGCAATATTGGAGGCGCTGAAAGGTTCGCAAAAGCGGAGTGAAAGAGTTATCAAATGCTTCAAATGCGGGAAGCCCGTCCACATTGCACGTCATTGCGATCTTGATCCTTGTGGTTTCAACAGCATGAGTGGTCTTAATAACAAAGCTGGAGGGGATGAGCAAGAGCAAGATGTAGATATCGAGAGCTAGCTCCAGCTATTGAATGTCGTGTGATATCTGTGTCGCAAATTGGTAGAAAATCGAGCAGTCTTACCGTCAGAGGGAATCTGACTGTAGATACGGGCGCATCTCATTCCTTAATCCGATTTGACTTGGTCAACAGGAGAGTAAAACCGTTGCCTGGAGCAAGGTTGCGTACGTTCACTGGCGAATATAACCAAGTCCAGGGAGAAGTGTTATGTGAAGTTGTGACGGACTTATTCCTGCTGAGGTATGCCCAGTCCGTCCAGGGTTCCTATATTTGGTGGGGAACCTATTCCGCTTGAAATAAATAAGCAAAGGGGTTTCGGGAAACGTTATAATATTTATTCAAAAAAGATCGATGTCCTTAATGGCTACTCCTACTCTCTGTCTCTGTCTAAATAAGAGTAGCGGAGGTAGAACCCCTCTACTAAGCTCTCCGTCAGTTGGAGTAGAAACCTCCTACTGAATATAAAATAATCACGAAATGAAGTAGAAACCTTCAGGTCGTGCTAGTCAGTGGTAGAAGCCCACTGACTCGTATGCCTATCTCCTAGCTTCTGATCTTACAAGCTAATTTGCCGCCCTTATATATGATTTTGTACGCCGGCGGACGGTTATTTCCTAAAAACTATTCATTGGTAATAATTTCTCCGTTATAAAATTATGTGGGACTGCGCGCAGGCAGTCAGTAATTTTACAATAACAATTTTTACAATTATAAAAGGTGGCAATGCAAAAATCGAATTCTAGTTTAACGCTACTTTCACTGTATTCTATTAGTGCATACATACGCTTACATGCTAACATGCGTTTTCCCTCTTTCCATTGGCATACATATGGTTGTACCTCTGTATATATACATATATGCATATTTTCGATCACATATGACAATCCGCTATCCCGGAATTTCATATCCCAATTTTCGGGAGCCCTAATATACATAGCGAACAATGTACCAAATCTCGTACGTACGCTTGTTGTATGCCTGCCGTGTTTTCCAGTCTTTGCTTTACCTATCGAATTCGATCATTTGTGTTTATGCGTATGTTCGCTGTCACTTGGTTTTGATGGTGCGTTGGCCTCGTTTGGTGCTTTCGGCTTCTTCTTAGGGCGTGCGTTGGTATGTCGTATGCTTGTACGTAAGTATGTAGAGAAAAGTCCCAACTAGTACCGGCGCTTAGTTTGGCGACTGTTACTGTTGGTCTTCGTTTATCCAAATTATTATGTATGTTGTATTTGTAGCTGAGTGCATTGGATGCGAAAAGGGTTGGTTGACCGGCACAATTTTATGTTTTGTGCATTTCCACTTTCCTTCAAAATTTTTGAGTGTATGTTAGGGTGACCTATATTTGAAATTTATGTGGGCGAGAAATGTAAACATTTTGTTTGCATGCAAAAGTGCGCAAGTCTGGTTTGTCCTTCAATTTAGTAATAATAATTCAATATGCAACCGCATGTATGTGTTCTGACGTGTAATACATAAATATATAATTCATGTCATAAAAATGTATAAATGTTAAATTCAGAGTTAGATTCAATTCTTGTATAACATGTATGTAAGAAAAATAGAAAAATAGGTATATGTTGTGAGGGTACAAAACCCTCGGTTTTGGGGTCCTCACACTTCCCCCTCACCTACCGGAGCGAAGCTTACGGTTACCGTGCCGGTGCTTGTGATCCGTACTCGGAAGTAGTGTTCGCCCACACTGCCTTCGTCGTCGCTGTCGTCATGGTTGTCGTTGCTTCTACCACTGGCCTCGCTGGCCATCAGGCTCAATATGTCGCTGTTGTTGCCGTTGAGGCTGCCGTTGACCTCGCTGGCCATAAGGTTTAATATTTCACTGTCGTCGTTGTGTTCGTTGCTGGCGTTTCGCTGCCCTTCCCGTCGGTGGTGTGTGTGATTCCAGTCTATACTGTAAATAAAAAACTGGTTGATTTTCCTTAGGGTGTTCTCACCGTATATGGTGGATTTAAAAAAAAATGTGGCATATCATGAGCCTAGTTACAGGGTATATTTATGTGATTATGTAATTGTGGTTAGAGTTTAACGGGCTTTAGTGGTTGATTCGAAGTCCGGGTACTTCTTGAAATGAAATTTCTTCATGTATGATTTGATACTGTTCCGATTGGGCGTATACGTTACTACCGATTTGAGTCGAGTTGCAGTAGAATCTCACGTAATAGTCCGTTATTCCGGAGTTGTCTCGGGGTGTGTGCTCGTGTAAGGCCTCTATAGCGAACTGCCTCTCTAGGTGTAATCTTGTTCCATGTATCGGTTCTCTGGCGATCTGTACTTGGGTTCCTCGAGCGACCTGTACCTGATTCTCCGTATTGTTTTGCCCTTGAGCATCTGTGTATGCCATCAGCTGTTGGCTTGTACTTTGGTTCTCTCCTTGTTGTCTCTTGGTCTCTTCGCTGACTCGTGTACGGGTACCACAGATGGCTACCTTGCTGTTCTCTCTCTGTTGTTGTACCTCGGAAATATTGTTTGCTGTTCGATTGGACGATATTGACGGGATTTTATCTTCACTACCGTTGTTCTTGTTACTCTGTTCATGCCTTTGCTTCCTGGATTCGTTGTTGTCGGCGGCGTCGGTTTCGTGGTATGCTTTCAGCTCACTTAAGTGGGCTGTCCTCCTCCTCCCTCTGAAAAACTTTGTCTAGCTCTACGATGACTGGTGATACAAAGTTCGTTACTCAGTGAGGTCAACTGTACCTGGGCGCTAGTTTGGCTGCAAAGTTATCCAACGCTTTTGACAGCTGATGCTCCTTTACCAGCACTAGGTCGCCTATAGCCGGTCGCCATTGCCTTCTTCTTAAATTATAATGCTTTGCTTGCTCTGCTGATGCTCGCTCTTGCTTCCGTCGTACCATCTCGAATATCTCCTTCATCTTCATCGATTTCTCCGCTGGATAAGCTACTCTCTCACCTGTACCGAATGTATGCTCGTCATAAAGGCTATTGGGGATCCTTGGTTCTCTGCCTTGTACTACATATGCTGGACTGTACCCGGTAGATTCACCTACGCTTGTGTTTAATGCGAGTATTATCTCTGGTATCAGCTCGTCCCATGTTCTCTGCTCATTCCCTGAAAACTGTGCTATCATCCTCTTGATGTTGGGGTTCGCTATTTCTGTCGGATTCTCCTGCGGTGTGTATGGTGCTGTCAGCTGGGGTTTTACGCCAAGCTCCTCCAAATACTTCTTAAAACGTTTGCTCACGAACTGTGCTCCGTTGTCTGTAATTAATACCTTTGGAATGCCAAATCGTGCCAAAACTCTCTCTAAATCCTCGTATTACGCTCTCTGTTGCTGCCTTTCTAATTGCCATTATCTCCACCCATTTTGAAAATCTGTCAACGAAAACTAATGCCATTGTATTACCATGTTTTCAGCGTGGCATTGGAACAACAAAGTCTGCACACACTGTTGCCCACGGTTCTTCTGAAATTTTAGTTAACATTTTACCCGCGGCCTGTTGTTGACTAGGTTTGTATACCTGACATCCATGACATTGCTGTACGTACTTCCTTACGTCTCTGAACATTCCGGGCCAGTAATATCGTGTCGTCGCTCGTGCAATAGATTTTCGAACGCCCACGTGTCCTGCGCTTGGTGTGTCATGAATTTCCGCCAGCACTCTGCGTCTCTGTGGGGTCGGTACACATAGCTTCCACGGTACTGCGTCTTCACCATTAACTTGTCTCTCTATTCTCCTGTATAGCTTTCCGTCCTCGATGATATACCTGGGAATTTCTCCGGAGCCTTTCTCACCTCTGTAATCTTCGCTTTTAGCCACTTGCACTCGTCTTTGCCTTGCTCTTCTGTCAACGTAGTTAGTTGCTCGTCCATCGGCTGTCTCGAAAGTGCATCTGCCACCACGTTTAGATTTCCTTTCCGGTACTGTACGTCGAATGAGTATTGTTGTAGTTCTAATGCCCATCTAGCAATCCGTCCCGTCGGACTGTCTATTGCGTTTAACCATTTTAGAGCTAGGTGGTCTGTGATTACCATGAACGTGTATCCCTCTAGGCAGGGTCTCATTTTCCTTATCGCCCAAACTATTGCCAAACATTCTTTCTCTGTCGGGGAGTAATTTGTTTCTGCCTTGTTAAGTCGGCGACTCGCATAAGCAATCACTCGTTCTTCGCTGTTTGATCCTTGTGTGAGCACTGCTCCGAGGCCAAAATCGCTTGCATCCGTCTGTAGGCAAAACTTCTTCGAAAAATCTGGGCAAGCTAGTACAGGTGCTTGGGTGAGTGCGGCTTTTAATGCTTCGAATGCCGACTGCTGCTCTTCCCACCACTTCCACTTCCTCCCTTTCTTTAGCATTGACGTCAACGGGTGTGAAACTTGTGAAAAGTCTGAGACGAATCTCCTGTACCACGATACCACTCCTAGGAATCTTCGTAGTTCGCGTAAATTTTTTGGCGGTGGCAACTCTTTGATGGCTCCTGTCTTGTCCGAGTCCGTGTGAATGCCTTCCTCGCTAACGACATGACCTAGATACCTTAAACTTTTCTTAAAAAACTCACATTTTTCCGGGTTTATCTTAAGGTTTGCTCTTCGTAGCCGTTGAAATACTTCCGTCAGGTACCTTATGTGTTCTTCCAATGTTTTGCTCGTAATGATGATGTTATCTAGATATGCGAATGCGTAAGGTTCCAACTCTGGTCCTATAACGTGATCGAGTGCTCTCTGGAAAGTCGCTGGGGCTGAGTGTAGACCGAACGGCATTACTTTCCATTGATATAGTCCACGTCCGGGTACAGTGAATGCGGTGTATTGTTTGCTGCTTTCTTCCATGGGGATTTGCCAATATCCGTTTTTTAAATCGAGGCTGCTGATAAACCGAGCACTTCTCAATCTGTCCAGGATGTGTTGGATACGGGGTAACGGGTATGCGTCTGGTACTGACCTTGCGTTTAGTTGGCGGTAATCTACGCATAGTCTCCACTTACCATTTTTCTTCCTTTCCAAAACTATTGGTGCGCTGTGCGGACTTCTAGAAGGTTCGATGCAACCTTTCTCGATAAGCTCATCGATTTACTTATTACTAATCTCTTGCATCTTGGGATTCTTCGGGTAATATCTTTGTTTTATGGGACGGTCGTCTCTCATCACTATCTTGTTCGTGGCCACGTTGGATACACCTGACATCTCCTGGAACATCTGTAATTCTTTGTTGAGAAATTTACTCACTGACTCGTCTGTGTTCGCAACTTTAAGGCTGGTATCTTTGTGACTACTTCCATTTCTACTTTCGACCATTGTTGTACAAGTGACCGCATCCTCCTCCTGATTGTCTGTGTTCAAGGTTAGCGTTTGTTCTCCGCATCTCATCTCCATGTTCACCTTCGCCAGGTAATCCGTTCCAAGCACCACTTCGTCGACTAGTCCTGGTAGGATTAGCATTTCATTTTGCAGCACTTGGTTACTCGTTCCCACTTGTAAAGTGGCATTTCGATGCCACTTAATTTTGGGCATACAGCCCCTCGCGCTACCACACACGCAAAAGAAAAAAAACACCGCACTTGCTTTAATTTTAGTTACTTTTTTATTAAAGTTCTCTTATGTTTGTTTGTTAAGTTGCTTTAAGTTTTATTTGCACAATAAATGTTTAGTTTTAATAAACCTAGTCCTTAGTTTTATTAACTACGCCGTTCTTTCTCGCGTGTATTGCGGCAGCCGGTTCACTTCAAACTCTCCCCAAAAACTCAAAACTGCTGACGCTTCAAAGCAGCCCTGCCGCTATGCCAAAAGTGCATGATGCAGTGGCGTGATAGAGTCGAGTAACGGAAGATTCAGCCAATCAGAATTCTCTCCGTCATTCGACTCTTTCACCCAGTAACGCCAAGTGCATACATGCATGGTTGCATGTGGGGGTGATGCCAGCTATTTTAGTTTTTAGTTTTATTTTTAGTTTTTAGTTGGCTGGCACTACATGACGCTACATCATCCCCCTTTGGAACAGAAGAATTTGGCAAGGTGATCAGTCCTGCCACATTCTTCTTTAGGCTATATCAAAAAGAGTTAAAATTGAAATTTGCAAAAAGAAAAAAAGGAAAAGTTAATTTTTAGATTTTGATAATTTAGTTTAGTTTGAAGTGAGCCGATATTTTATCTTGTATGGTAAGCTTATTGTATAAGCTACTACTATTACTACTACTTAACGTAAGTAAGTTGCTATCTTTTTATATTATTTAGGTGACATATATTTAGTAAATTAGCTCGTATCGAAATTAACATAAAATTTTTTTTTTTTTGTTACATTCCTTGGCGCATTCTTAAAATATATTCATATTTAAAGATTAATTAGTAAAATTTAAAAGTACTATAAATTTTCATAAAATTTTTGGATACGGTTTTTATGTAGTTTTTTCAATTTTATTAATTTCATCATAAATTGTTACATTTGGTCCGTCGATGTTATTTATTATGTAGGGACCTTGATATATATTTCTATGTTTATTTCTCGGTTCTGTTTCTACTAAAACCCTATCATTAATTTTAATTTCTAAAGGCTTAGCCGTTTTATCGTATAATTCTTTATTTCTAATTTTATGTTTATTAATCAAATTTCTTGCCATTTTATGAGATTTTTGCATTCTATATTTTAGTTCCTTTGTATAATTTTCTACATTATAGATCGGATCGATTTCTTCCTTTGTAATTCATGTGGCAATGTAGATTTCCTGCCAAATATTAATTCGAAAGGAGTAAATTTATTATCGAAAACCGAACTACTTGTAGTATTATGTAAAAATGTAAAATAATTCAAATACGTATCCCAATCTGAATACGTTTCATCTAGATATGCATGTAAATATTCGTTAAAGACTCTATGGTTTCTTTCAACAGTACCAACAGTTTCGTGGTGATATGCTGTTGAGAAATCATGATTAATTTTTAAAAGTTTTGTTAATTCCGAGAATAATTCATTTTTGTATTCCGTCCCTAAATCGGATCTAATGGCTCTCATTGTACCATATGTTAGTATAAAGGTTTCAAAAATAGCACATGCGATAGTTTTTGCTGATTTATCTGGTGCAGCTACTGTTACCAGGTATTTAGAAAAGTCACAAATCATAGTAACAGCGAACTTGTTACCCTAGTTTGATTCTGGAAGTGGACCTATTGTACCGATAATCACTATATCAAATGGTTTACAGGGTGTTGGAGTAAGGACAAGATTTTCTTTTGTTTTTGGTCTCACTTAATTTAAAAGACATTTATTGCAATTTTTCACAAATTTCGCTATATCACGTGTCATGTTTTTCCAGTAATATTTAGTTCTTAATTTGGCATATAACCTTTTTGTTCCGCAATGACCTCCTAACAGTGGATCTTCGTGATAAATTGTCATAAGTTTTTGTTTCTGTTCATTGTCTGTTACGGTCTCTACAGGGTCCGTCAATATTATTTGTAATGATTTTAAAATTTCATTTCCGCGGATTTTAAAATTCGTAATTGAAAAATTATTGAAAAAGATATCATTTTTTGGCCATTCTAATTGTTTAATATTGTGATTGTCGGCTGCTTTTTCCAGCCTCGAAAGTAACTCATCTAAATTCATTATTTCGTTAACAGTCACGAGATTAAGCAAATTGTATTTTTTATGTTTTAAATGCGCATAAATTTGTAAATTGGAGATCTCCTTATGTTTATTATATTGTATTGTTGATTTTACTCGCGGTATCTTTTTTGAAAAATCGTATGAAAATTTATCATAAACTTGTACTTTATTATCGTTAGAGGTCGTATCATTTAAACTTATTTTTTCATTTTGTAATTCTTGTTGTTTAGTTTGTGATCGCGTTTTAACGGCTAAAACGTGTTTTGTCGAATCTTTAATCTCGTCTATACTTATACGCGAAAGAGCATCAGCCACAACATTCGATTTCCTTCCTAAAATTGTATTCTGATAAATCTAATCTGATTCTAGAGAGTTTCGATGACGGATCTTTCATATTGAATAGATAAACTAATGGTCTATGGTCTGATTTTACCGTGAAATGTGTACCGTCGACATACGGCCGAAAATGTTTTATAGCAAAATGTATTGCTAAAAGTTCTAATTCTATTATTGCCTTTTTCTGTTCGGCTTTATTGAAAGATTTTGATGAAAAGCAAATCGGTAAGTCATTATCTCCATGCTTTTGGCTTAATATAGCGCCACGACCACTCTTAGATGCATCTACAGTGATAATAAATTCTTTTGAAAAATCAGGGTATTGTAATAATTGAGGAGACATTAATGATAATCTTAATTTTTCGAAAGCATTTTCGCAAGCATCATCCCAAACAAATTCAACTTTTTTCCGATTTAGACGATTTAAAGGGGCTGCCAGTGACGCAAAGTTAGGTATAAAACGCCTATAATAATTTGCAAATGCAACGAATCGCCTAACAGCGTCCTTGTCTTTAGGCTTAGTGTATTTTTTAATTGCGTTTATTTTTGAGTCATCTGGCAGCAGGCCTTTGGAGGTGCATTTATGGCCTAAAAAAGTTACTTCAGAACGAAGGAAATTGCATTTGTTGGGATTTAACTTTAAATTGAATTTTCTACAAGTTTCGAAAACTTTTTCTAAATTTTTGGGGTGATGTGTCTCGCTACATCCGATGACGATAACACCGTCAATGTACATAAAAGCTTGATTTGGCGAAATGCCTGAAAATGCTAATGACATCATACGTGAAAAAGAGTTTGGTGCTATATTTAAACCGAAAGGTAAAACTTTCCAACGAAAAGCTCCTCGATCTGTATTGAAAGTTGTAACGTCTCTAGAATTAACATGAAGTGGTATGTGGTGAAAACCAGAAAAAAGATCTAAAGTCGAAAAATATTTGGCTCTGCCAAGATTGTCGAGTACGTCGTCTACGCGTGCCAACGGAAATTTGTCTGCGATAAGCTTTTTGTTGACTGCTCTGAAATCAACGCACATACGATAAGACTTTTGGCCTGTAGGATCCTTTTTCGGCACCAAAATTAAAGGAATGTTATAATTAGATAATCTGGGTTCTATTAAATCATTTCGCATTAAATTTTCGACTTGTTTATTAATTTCTTCACGTTGTGTATATGGTAAACGATAATTTTTTATATAGACTGGATTTTTATCAGTTAAACGTAGCTTTTGTTCGTAAAAGTTATTTAAAGTCATACGATCAGTTTTTAAAGCGAATACATCGGCATATTTTAAGCATAAATCTAGTAATTGTTTTTGAGCATAACCCGGCATTTGATTTTTCAAAATTTTCGTTAATTCCTCTAAGCGTTTTTGATCTTTTGAAGTTTCACTGATTTTGTAGACATTGTAGTTGGTGATATCTTCCGTTACGATATTGCAATTGTTGATATGTTTTACTTCGTCAGTAATATTTAAATTTTTTATAACTGGATTATTTGTGTCAACAATGCACTTTGCCGTAAAAACACCATTACAGATTTCTTGCGAGTCTACAAAAACAGGATTATCGCATTTTGGTAATTTAAATAACCGATAAACTTCACATCTCGGAGGAATAACTAAAGAATCGGTACTTGTGCCGTGTAAAATTGGTATATTTGCGTTATCTAATCCGGTACTAATAGTTATGCTAACGCTTGCGTAATTAATAATGCATTTATTTAATTTTAAAAAGTCTTTGCCGAGTATTCCGTCTGAAGGTATATTGAAATCGTCGTTAACTACATGTAAAGTATGCGGTATTAAAAATTTATATGCAATTAAGTTGGTTTTTAAGGTTCCTAAAGTTGAAATTGTTTCAGGCGTTACGCCTGTTATGTTGGTTATTTCGTTAGTATTAAAGTTACAATTTTGAGATAAACTTGAAATTTTGATTAAAGAAATATCTGCTTGAGAATCTACTAGAAAAGTACATGGTTTGTAGGAATCGCTACATTGAAGTTCAATAAAATCTGAATAATTAAGGTTCAAGCAGTAGATGGATTTTAATATTTTTGAAGAAGATTCGTTTAATTGTCTAAATCGTGATCCCGATCCCCCAGTGTTCGCTCCTGAGGGTCGTTCACGTTTAAAGCGCGTACATTGGCATTACTTCGCGAATTTGAACGTCTATTATTATTAGAATTATTGTTACTACTACTAGGCTGATTGTTTCTATTAGTGCTATATCTGTCATTATTACCTCTATTAGAATTATTGTACCCGTAATTATTATTGTTGTAATTATTTCTATTGTTATTGTTGAATCTTGCATTTGGATTGTTGTACCTATTATTGAAATTATTACTTCTATAATTTCCTCGAAAACTATTTTGCCAATTACCACGAGTACGGAATGCTAGTACTTTTCTTTCTTTTACCTCATTATTACGTTCGACTATCATTTTTGCAACTACGTCTTTTGAATCACTGAAGGTAGTTGAAGCCAGGATGGATTTGACCAACTCTGAACGAGTGTTCAACCTGCACACATTCACTGTTTACTCTACGGCCATTTCATGTGCCTTGGCTTGTGTCATACCTTCAATAATCAAAGAACGTTCCAATGCGTCGGATAGTTCTTCAACGTGCTTAGCAAAATCCGAGTAGTTATTATTGATGACATGTAAGGACGCTATTTTACCAGAAACAACTTTCGAGTTGTCCGGTTTTATTCTATTTCTCAAGGCAGTCTTTATGTCCTCAACTGAGTTTATCACGGTTGGCAATGCTTCGCGTGCTTTTCCCTCAAGTTTGGATTTCAAAAATGCAATAAAAGTACTATTTAAATTTTCATCTGAGAAGACTTCAATTAATTTTATTTTGTCGATAAAAGATTCTAGTGCCAGTGGATCGCCGCTGTAGTTGTCCCTAATAATTGAGGCGCAACTGGTAATGAACACCTTTTTCTGTTCTGAGGTTGCCATGAGTGAAATATTGTTATTCGATTGTAAATCTGAAGAATTATTTGTTGAAGGCAAAGTAGACGAATTTGAAGTAGAGTGAGAATTGGAAAAGTCAGCTCCTGACTGAAAATTGGAAGTGCTAGTTAGTAGGTTGTCTGAATTATTAGACGGATTTGCTGAAGGCTGAGTGTTTATAATATTAGTTACTGGCTGAAAATTTGAATTATTATTTTCTGCGATATCTGAGTCATTAAATCCTAAAAAATCTTCTTGACGAGCTAGTGAACACCTTCCTTTAGAGCTTGATTTATCGCTGGAATTGCCCTCAGAATCGGACATGTGTTTGAAACAGGGTAATTTTATTGAAAATTATTTCAAAAGAAAAAAAATTTTGTAAATCAGGTAAATATTTTGTAAATCCGAGTATTATTTGAAAATCCGGTTAATATTTGTCGCGTTTGGTATAAATTTTATAAAATGGTAAGTCTGGTTAAGAAGGTTATATAATTGTTTTTTTTTTTGTTTTGTTTTTTTTTTTAAACAAAGGAACATCCGGTCTGCGGATTTTCTCTAAATTATAGGCTAGAGAAATGCCTACCCCCCTTCCGTGCCGAACTTAGTCGGACTTACCGACTGTCCCCCACTAGGTTAGCCCCGCTAGCTAACCAATGGACAGGCTGTTCTAAAAAGGACACTTGGTCTGTGGTTTCTCGCCCCCCAGAATGGGCTTTGCAAAAGGAAATAGGCAAGCGTGTTCCGGTTTTATTTATTTTGTAAAAACCGAAACAGGCTGGTATATTTTTTTTCGGACTATTGAAAAAAATATAAAAAAACCGCACTTGTTTCCACAAGCCTAACCAAAATTTTATTTTTTTTTTCGAATATACGGCGATGTTTACGTCCACATCGCTTTATATTGAAAGTATGAAAAACGTATTTTGTATCGCGGACGCACTGCTTTCTATAAATCTTCTATTATATTGCGGACGCACCGCTATTAATAAAATCTCCAAACTGTTTCACGAGAACATGTATATTTATAATTTCTACAGCAAACGAAACGCTTTGTTTAAAATTGTAGTTAATGAAACATTTTTAATTTTTTTCATATTAAATTCATGTGTTATATAAAGGCAAAAATTTCATTTTATGGCATATCATTATATATGTATTAGTGTATGTAATGTATTAAGACATTTTTTTTTTGTATTGAGGGTATATGTTTCTACGTATTTAAACTGTGAAATGTTACTTGTAAATGTTTACAAATAATACTATTCATGGTTTGAAAGCATTTGAGAAATATTTGGAAAAAGTTATATTTATTTAATTTTTGAAAACCGCAATCGGTTGATTTTCAGCATTTGTAGGCTACATAAAAATAGTACATAAACCTTTGTATGGTGCTTACGATTAAAACAAGTATTTGAAAATAAAATACATACTTTGCTCCTTCCCTTGATATTTCGTGGTTCATCTGCAGGTTGACATCTTCACCGGTACCTTTTAATTGTATGGCTAATGGGTGTTCCACGCCTTTCGAAGTGTGATGATAATCTGCCTTTATGTAATTTTCATTTGTTTCCAGGCAAGTGATGAATTTTGGATGATTTTTTTTTGAAAAATTTTAGAATCCATGTATGTGTTTCGTAGATTTGTTTTAAATGTAAATGTTTATTGTTGCCATTAATTAAGTTTCTTCGCTTTGAAATCTGTTTTTTTTTTTTTTTTTGTTGTGTGATTGTGTAATTTTGAAAAAAATTTTTTTTTTTTTTGCTTTAATTTTTCAGTTTTTGATTTTTTTGTATTATTTCCAGTTTTTTCAATTTCTAGATTTTGTACTTTTTTGTAGATTTTATATATAGTATATATACATATATGTTTTTTTTTTTTGGGATTATTTTTGTAGTTTTAGTTCAGTTCACCCATATCTTTGTATATTTTGTTGATTTAAGCATATTTTGTGTAATTGTGTAGTTTACAAATTTTTTTTTTGTAGGTTTTGTATTTTTTGAAGATTTTCCTTTTTAACACTTGAGTTCGTTTAAACTGTATTATGTATGTACAATGTTGCGCCGTAATTTCGGAGCTCTAAAACGACACCGCAATTTCCAATTTTTTTCCTTTGCGAAATTTTTCCATCGACGCCGCAACTTAGGAATTGAAACGTCATTTTTCCCATATTAACGTAGCAAACTCTCACCACCTTCACTTTTATTCGGTGAGAAACCATCACTGTGATAATGTTGATATTTAAAAAAATGTTCAACATATTTTTATGGCAAAAATTATTTTTGGAAATCTTTTGTTTCTGCGATTCGCAATCAATTTACGTTTTTCCACGCCTACTTTTTGGTATTAAACGGTATCAACTCCCTATGGGACTGTACTACGTTAGGCACAATAATTTTGGGATTTTTGGCACCGTCATTCGGTTATTAACGCTAGTTTTTAGCGAAGCGTAGAAAATTAGTATATATATTAAAATATGCTGCACTTTGAAATAAAAAGTTTTGGCGATTTTCTTACACAAACGTTTTTATTTTTTCCGAGTTAAAACATGGAAAAGAATCGCATTATTCTAACAAAAAAAATTCTTTCGTTGCGAACGCATGTCACGGTCGCCATGTAAAGTGGCATTTCGATGCCACTTAATTTTGGGCATACAGCCCCTCGCGCTACCACACGCAAAATAAATAAACACCGCACTTGCTTTAATTTTAGTTACTTTTTTATTAAAGTTCTCTTATGTTTGTTTGTTAAGTTGCTTTAAGTTTTATTTGCACAATAAATGTTTAGTTTTAATAAACCTAGTCCTTAGTTATTTTATTCTTAGTTTTATTAACTACGCCGTTCTTTCTCGCGTGTATTGCGGCAGCCGGTTCACTTCAAACTCTCCCCAAAAACTCAAAACTGCTGACGCTTCAAAGCAGCCCTGCCGCTATGCCAAAAGTGCATAGCGGTAAAATCGCATGATGCAGTGGCGTGATAGAGTCGAGTAACGGAAGATTCAGCCAATCAGAATTCTCTCCGTCATTCGACTCTTTCACCCAGTAACGCCAAGTGCATACATGCATGGTTGCATGTGGGGGTGATGCCAGCTATTTTAGTTTTTAGTTTTATTTTTAGTTTTTAGTTGGCTGGCACTACATGACGCTACACACTTCTACATCTACCGCTTCTATGATCGTCTTCGGTTTGCCATCTCCCAGTATCACTCGTGTTTCTATCGCCTGTCTTCAGCCTTCTTGCCATTGTTCCACTTACAAAGCTTCGCGTCGCCCCTGTATCGATTGCTGCTACCACCTCCTCGACATTCACCGTAATATTTGCCAAGATCCGGCCCTTTGTATGTCTTAACGTGTTTAGTTTTCCCGAGGTTGCGTTTGGGGAGACCCCACTCCTCGGTGCCAATGAGGTCTCTGGCCGTTTCCCTGCGTTCGTCTACAACAGTTTCCTGTGAGTGTGCCTACTTTTCCGCATGTCCAGCAGAATTCGATGCGAGGGCTACGGCAACCGTGTGCGACATGGCCGCCTCCTCCGCATCGTCTGCACGCCGTACTTATATCGATGTATCTTGGTGCCGCGTCTGACTTCTGGGATGGTTGTGCCTCTGCCTGCCATTCTCGCTCCTTCGCCTGTATGTATTGGTAACGTTCTTCTTGACGCCGTGGTACAAATGGTCTTGCCGTTGGTCTCATCGGATCTCTGTCGGGGGTAATGTTTTCATAATCTTCTACCAAACTTACCAATTCTTCCAGGCTGCTGATCTCGCCTCTTTTAACATGCAGGTGGATTTCTCTGCGGGAGTTCCTGTATATGCGGTTTAGCTTTTTGTCTTCGGTGTAGGCGGCATGTCGCATCAGCCCTTGTAGTGCTAGCACATAATCCTTGAACTTCTCTCCTGGTCTTTGCATGCGTGCCCGTATCTCGTCGTACAACTGTTCAAAATATCTGGAGCTGAGGAAAAATTGTAGGAAGTCTTTCTTGAATGAGCCCCACTCTCTCTAACTCCGGTTGTTATTTCGGTACCAAACCAACGCTTTGTCTTTGAGTAGCTCCGGTAATGCTCTTGGTATCGAGTTGACGTTTATTTCGTATCCTTCTGCCAGTTCTTCCACGCGTTCTATGAACCCTAGAAGATCCTTGCCTCCGTCGTATTTCAAGCCCCATTTTCTTACCCGATCCATAGTGGTTGCGTATGTGCCTGGTTGTTTCATCGTATATAGTGGTGGTTGTGGGACCCCGCGTTGGATGGGTGCGCCGGTTGTATTCTCGTCGTCCTTTCTCGTAGCGCTTGGAGATGTCGACCGACTACTTGCCTGTGGTTTGTTTAGATTTGATGTCGTCCTTGCATGTTGTAGAGCCAGTTCTGTAAGCCGATCACGCCATTTCTCGTTGTCCTTTTCTGCCTGTACGAACGCCGCCAATCGCTTCCTTAGTTCGTCTACCGTTCCTGTATCATCCAGCTCGAACTCCGAGTGGTAACTTACCAGCTCCTCTCGGGTGAGATAATACACCCATGATACTTTTACCATTTTCTTATTTGTGTATCCTTTCCTTGTTAGTTTCTGTGGTTAGCCTTCATTGTTTTGCTTTCCGTATATCCTTGTTACCTTCCTTTGAATATCCTTTATGTAAAGCCTTGACGATTTCCTTGATCTTTCTTAAGTCTGCTTGGGTGCCATATGTGTTTTTATTTATAAGCCTGCTCGGGCGCCATATGTGACGGACTTATTCCTGCTGAGGTATGCCCAGTCCGTCCAGTGTTCCTATATTTGGTGGGGAACCTATTCCGCTTGAAATAAATAAGCAAAGGGGTTTCGGGAAACGTTATAATATTTATTCAAAAAAGATCGATGTCCTTAATGGCTACTCCTACTCTCTGTCTCTGTCTAAATAAGAGTAGCGGAGGTAGAACCCCTCTGCTAAGCTCTCCGTCAGTTGGAGTAGAAACCTCCTACTGAATATAAAATAATCACGAAATGAAGTAGAAACCTTCAGGTCGTGCTGGTCAGTGGTAGAAGCCCACTGACTCGTATGCCTATCTCCTAGCTTCTGATTTTACAAGCTAATTTGCCGCCCTTATATATGATTTTGTACGCCGGCGGACGGTTATTTCCTAAAAACAATTCATTGGTAATAATTCCTCCGTTATAAAATTATGTGGGACTGAGCGCAGGCAGTCAGTAATTTTACAATAACCATTTAAACAATTATAAAAGGTGGGAATGCAAAAATCGAATTCTAGTTTAACGCTACTTTCACTGTAGTCTATTAGTGCATACATACGCTTACATGCTAACATGCGTTTTCCCTCTTTCCATTGTCATACATATGGTTGTACCTCTGTATATACACATATATGCATATTTTGGATCACATATGACAAACCGCTATCCCGGCATTTCATATCCCAATTTTCGGGAGCCCTAATATACATAACGAACAATGTACCAAATCTCGTACGTACGCTTGTTGTATGCCTGCCGTGTTTTCCAGTCTTTGCTTTACCTATCGAATTCGATCATTTGTGTTTATGCGTATGTTCGCTGTCACTTGGTTTTGATGGTGCGTTGGCCTCGTTTGATGCTTTCGGCTTTTACTGTTCGTCTTGGTTTATCCAAATTATTATGTATGTTGTATTTGTAGCTGAGTGCATTGGATGCGCAAAGGGTTGGTTGACCGGCACAATTTTATGTTTTGTGCATTTCCACTTTCCTTCCAAATGTTGAGTGTATGTTAGGGTGACTTATATTTGAAATATATGTGGACGAGAAATGTAAATATTTTGCTTGCGTGCAAAAGTGCGCAAGTCTGGTTTGTCCTTCAATTTAGTAATAATAATTCAATATGCAACCGCATGTATGTGTTTTGACGTGTAATTCATAAAGATATAATTCATGTCATAAAAATGTATAAATGTTAAATTCAGATTTAGATTCAATTCTTGTATAACATGTATGTAAGAAAAATGGAAAAATAGGTATATGTTGTGAGGGTACAAAACCCTCGGTTTTGGGGTTCTCACAAAGTCTTGATTGGAAAGGTTACAGTTCTACACAAATTCGTTGTGGCGGAGATCGTTGATGAAGTCATATTGGGAGTGGACTTCTTGGTTGACCATGACATCAAGATCGATATGCAGAGAAGGGTGATGCGTTGTAATATACCACTTAACTTCAGTAGTAAATGAGTACTGGTGGAGAAGACTCGACAAAGACCACGAAAGTCAAAGACAAAGGTTGATAGATCGAATGGGCCAAATAAAGCAAACTCAAAAGTACCTGCGAGAGAAACACTGGCGCTTCCCAAGGCAGTCGGTTCTATGTACCGGAGCGACTCGGGATTTTTCCCGACCAAGGACTGTCATTTCAGTGTGACCCCATTTAATTTGTTGCGTCCCTCCCACAAATTGTCATCCTCCCAGCAGCTCCTTGCAGCAGGACTGCTCCATATTCTCTTACTCCGGGAAGGCATCGAATCCAATTTGGGTCCGTCTCCTGACCCCGGTCCTGAGAAATGGTTTTGCTGCATCTGCCGGTGTTTAGGTCCGAGACCTAAATATTTCGGCCCACCCTCGTAAATCAATCCGCATACCTGTTTCTGCCTGTAGACCAATAGTTTCGCTTTAATATATATGCACTAACACAAACACGAATTTGTGTTTGCCGCTATGAGCTTTTAGCACCGGAGCCTTGTTAAGGGGAAACTTAACGAAGGCTCTTGTGCTGAGGGTTCAGCGCCTTTTTGCAATTGCTTTGCCTTTTCTTGGTTCACGACCGTCAACGGGAGCAATTCTAGCCATCCAGCGTCAAGGTAAGAGAACATTTTTTCGAAACACAATTTTATTGTTAAATGCTTATAATTTAAATCACTATTTGAATATCTTAATTCGAAACACAATTTAATTGTTACCTCATTATTCTTGAATTCAATAAAATCCTTACTCGAAAATATTTATTAACATCTTTCATATTTTTTAACATTTCTTTTCACTGGGTTCAATTTTTCCATTGCCGATTACGTGGAAGATTCGAATCTTTCACGTAATCATTTGGTCCTTCGAGCCGGAAATTTAACAACCAATCGAATTACAGTCCACAACAAGCAACAGCGATTAAACAAAAGCCCAATTTGGAAAGCACAAAGAGCGATCGAAGGAAAAAATACATTGGTAGAAATCTGGAGTCATCTTGGTGAGAAGAAAGTGAAAACGTAGCCCCAAGGCTATTAGCACCGTAGAACACAACCACACGGCAATTGCGAGAAATCACAACAAAGCAAACAGGACTTTTTTCCAAAAAAAAAAAAAAAATTTACAACGAACTTATAAGGTACGTGGTTTCTTAAATTCGGGCACGTGTGTGATTCCCTTTTTGATTAAAAAATTAGATATAATAAAGTGGCAAGTTATTATTTAACGCGTACAGTGACTTTTGTACACTTCCCTTGACGCTCAATAACAGCGGTGATAACATATTGTGCATTACGTGCACACACACACACGCCTACTCAAAACAATTTTCTTAAAATCCTCACAAGTGAGAAAATCCTCCGGTCACAGTATTGGTACGGGTTAACATAGCCCCAAAAATCGCATATCACTTCACCGCTGCTGCAACACATTTGCAGAAATAAATTTTAGTTAGTGGAAAGCCATCTTATTGGCATTAATTCACAACTGAAACTTTATTTGACATCACACGGTCAGACAGCGAAGCAAACAAAAGTCACTTAACAGGGTAATAGTTGAAAGTTCTTCTAGCTATCCACATATATACACATATATACACTTTACACTTATTGTTGTTTTGGGCGGGAAAGTTCGGAATATTTTTAATACAAACTCGCTATTCATATTGCCGGAATATACGTCGTGATTCCGGCACAGTCCACAAATTCGTACGTAGCGGCGAGTGTACTTGCAACTCAAGGAACACCTTAAAAGTACTAGCGCTGACGTACAACAACCACAAATACACGAAGTGAAACGTAACGTGCAACGACACTACAGTTGTCAAAACCTTTGAAGGACTCATTTTCGGCATTTTGTCAACCACACTTTCTTCACACATTATCCACTGGTTGGCCAGTTCTGCCCCCTTTTTTTTACTTTCACACGGTTTTTTATTAAACTTTGCGCACAAGTGGAAAAACACTGTACATTTTCCGTCATAATTAACTGGTCGGTTCTTTCAAAGTAAGTATTAGTTGTGCCACAGTCCATAGGAAGGTGTTGCACTTTAATCACTTTTAACACATTACACAAATATCACTTGGGTTCGTGCACACACCCATTTAGTTACGTAGGGTGGCACGATTTTAATAACACTTCCGCGACACAGCGAGTGTAGCAACTCTCAATCCCTAGGATATTGATCAGTCACCTCATACACGACTCTCTGCAAAGGCAAATTTCATTAAATACTTTGTGTTTAACAAGTTCGTTTTCCATTTAATAAGAAAATGGAGAGCTATATCCGCCAGGCAGATGCAGTGGCAGAATTTGTGGTAGATTATAATGCCATGCCCACAACTGAGCACAGTAAACACTCCTTAAAACTTCAAACGGAGGAACTAAAAACCTTGTGGGAAAAGACAAATCGGGCATACGACGATCTTCTGAGTTCATCATACCTCGAAACAAAGGACATAGCAGCAGTTAAAAAGAAACATAAAGCCACTTATTTCAGTTTCTTAAAATGCCAAGCGGCAATAAATGAGCTAGCTGAAAAAATAGAAAAGTTAGAGAAAGAAACAGATTCCGTGGGTCGCGAATACAGCGTACGCCTGCCTCCTTGTGACACAGATGTCTTTAAAGGAGATTATATTTCATGGCCGTCCTTCAGGGACATGTTCAGCGCCATTTACGTACTTAATAAACGCCTTACCCCAGTCGAAAAGTTGTATCACCTCAACCAAAAGACACAAGGGGAAGCTAAAGAAATAGTGCGACGATGTCCACTAACTAATGATGGGTTCCAAACAGCTTGAAGAATCTATGCGATCGCTATGAAAACAAGCGTATCTTGGTAAATGCACAATTGAAAATTTTGTTTAATTTAAATGCAATTGACAGCGAATGCGGTAGCTCGATCAAAAAACTGCAACGAGATATAAACAATTGCATCTCAGCGCTTCAGTGTCATCAAATTGACATATCCAACTGGGATGCAATCTTAACATATTTATGCTCCATTAAACTGCCTGAAACTACATTGGCTTTGTGGGAACAAACAATAGAAAACAAAAGTGAAATCTCGAAATGGGTTGATATGGACAAATTCCTGACGAATAGATTCCAAACATTGGAAACCGTCACAGGGCTGAAAGGAAAGCCCCCTAAAAATCCATCCTCTCGATCAGGCGCGGAAACACCATCGAAAAAGCTGACCTTTCAGACTAGTGTAGCCAAACCAACATGCAAGATGTGCAAAAGTGCGGCACACAGAATCGCAGAGTGTGAGAAATTCTTACGCCTGACCCCAAGCAGTCGCATTGAACATGTGAAGAGCATACGAGGGTGCTTGAATTGCCTATCCGCTGAACATACGGTTTCTAAATGTTCCAGCACATATCGTTGTAGGACGTGTCAGTCAAGACACCACTCACTACTCCACCTTCCAATTCAACCCCAAGCAAAGGAGCTACGGGATTCATCTGACAGCGGTCCATCTACATCCAGACAGGCCCAAGCTAAGCGCGAAACTGAAACAGAAAACACTAGGGTTAATAACGTAAATTCATGTTCCGCAAATTCAAGCAAGGGAATACTACTAGGCACAGCGAGAGTCAATATACAACATAATGGTGTTAGCTTCTCAGCAAGAGCGTTAATAGATTCGGGGTCAGAGTGCTCATTCATAACCGAGCGACTCAAACGGCGAATTAAGTTGCCTTCCAAGAGAGTGAGTGCCCAAGTATCGGGCATTAACAACACGATTTCGGCACAGGTAAAGGAATCGTGTCCCATACAACTGGGTTCATCAATAAACCCTCTAGTTACAATAAACACAATTGTGTTAGTCTTACCCCAATTAACAGGAAATCTCCCCAGCTGCCACGTAGATCCAATGACAAGACAAGCGTTCCCTGATCTTGTTCTTGCCGACAAAAGATTCTTCGTGAACGAACCAGTCGACTTGGTATTGGGAGGAGACATATATCCTCAAATCATGTTAGGCGGATTGAAAAAGGATGTGTTAAATAATTTGATAGCGCAGGAAACCGTATTCGGGTGGATCCTGACAGGTCGATCAGACTCGATAAACAACACCCAGAATATAGTATCATATTTCAATGAGGTTACACTGTCAAAACAATTGTCTGCGTTCTGGGAACTAGAGGAAATCCCAAAAAAGAGGAGTGAGCACGAAGATGATAAATACTGTGAAGAACTCTTCAAATCCACCACAGTAAGAAACAGCGACGGGAAATACGTAGTTTCTCTACCATTTAGAAAAGATGTATGTTTAGGGCCATCATTAAAAATCGCATGTGCTCAATTTTATCGAAACGAAACACGTCTTGGAAAAAACCCAACCTTACAAACAGAATATAGTACGGTCGTATCCGAGTATGAAACATTGGGGCATATGAAACATGTAAGAAACATAGCGTCAGAATCGACAGACTGCTACTTCCTTCCGCATCATGCCGTAATTAAGGAGGACAGTACCACAACCAAAGTACGAGTTGTATTCAACGCATCGTGCCCCACGACAAATGGCAAAAGTTTGAACGATGCCCTCTATCCAGGTCCCATTCTCCAAGCCGATCTTACTGTATTGATACTCCGGTGGAGATTGTTTAAATACGTCTTCAACAGCGATATTGAGAAGATGTATCGTCAAATATGGGTAAATCATGATCAAACAAGATATCAGCGGATCGTATTCCGAAAAGATCCAAAGGATACAATAAGTCTGTACGAACTTAAAACAGTAACTTTTGGGGTGAACTGTGCTCCATACTTAGCAATACGGACATTGCATCAACTCGCCGATGACGTGGAGCACACGCACCCAATGGCAGCAGACATTCTGAGGAATTATATGTACGTAGACGACGTACTCGCCGGCGGCCACAGTACTGATACCGCAATAAAGGCAAGAGATGAAATAATCGAGGCAATACAATCAGCAGGATTTCCATTAAGAAAATGGACGTCGAACTACAAGAAAATTCTACAAGGCATACCGAAATCATATTTGCTAACAGAGAACTTTTTAGAATTTGAAGATACCAGCATGGTGAAAGCACTGGGCATAAGGTGGAACGCGCACGCTGATTATTTCTATTTTACGGCGAAACCAATAGAAGATTACAGCGCCACTACAAAGCGAAGCATACTCTCAGAGATTGCTAAGCTTTTCGACACTCTTGGCTGGTTGGCCCCAGTGATAATAGTCGCCAAAATCGTTATGCAAAAGATCTGGTTAGAGGGTACAGGATGGGATGAAGCCGTGTCACCAACCACACTTGATCGCTGGCAAGCATTCACGCAGGAATACATTCGGATCAACGATCTGCGCATCCCGAGGTGGGTTCATTTTACGGAGAGAGACAAGGTCGAAATACATGGATTTAGCGATGCCTCGGAAAAAGCATACGCAGCTACGGTTTTTCTTAGAGTTCATGAAAAAGGCCGAACCCACACCAACCTGCTTATGGCGAAAACCAGAGTAGCCCCAGTTAAAACCATTTCGTTGCCACGACTAGAGCTCTGCGGTGCCGTTCTGCTTGCCGAAATAACAGAATCGGTTATTGAAAACCTAAACCTTGCAAATCGAGAAGTGTTCCTCTGGACAGACTCAACGATAGTTCTCGCATGGATCCGGAAGCCACCATGCTCGTGGTCTACCTTCGTCGCCCATAGAATAACCAAAATCATAGAAAAGGTAGGAACCAAGGTTTGGCGTCACGTCGACTCAGCGTCAAACCCGGCAGACTTAGCAAGCAGAGGACTGCCAGCGTTGGATTTAATAAACAACTCTCTGTGGTGGCAGGGCCCTTCCTGGCTGCAAGAAGACCACGAAAACTGGCCAGCGCAAGAAGGCGATTATAGTACGAATCTCGAGGAAAAAAGGGTACGAATTCACGCAACGAACCAACAAACTAGTTCTAACATTCTTGATAGGTTCTCCGATCTGTCTCGAGCTTTACGAGTAATTTACTATATTTTCCGATTTTTTAAAGCAACCCACCCGAAGACTAAATCTTCCGGAAAACCGAGGTCAAAATCACTTTCTCCACTCGAAATAAATGAAACAACTCAGCGCTTAATAATTATTTCTCAGAATCAATATTACCGCGAAGAATACCATTGTTTAAAGGAGGGGAAACCGATAAGTGGCAAAAGCGAAATTCTACCTCTCAACCCCTTCATAGATGAAAATGGCATCATCCGAACAGGGGGGCGACTCGGCGCCTCCAGTGACCTCCCCTACAACGAATGCCATCCCATTATTCTCCCTTACTCCTGCAGGTTCTCTCGTTTATTGGTTCAATTTATCCATTCTATCTCATTGCACGGGGAAAATCAGCTGATGTTACGCCTCATCCGCACTCAGTACTGGATTCCCCGCGTCAAAAATATGATTAGGTCTGTCATCCACAATTGCAAGGTCTGCACAATGTACAAAAAGCGTTCGCAAACGCAACTCATAGGAATACTTCCTCAGGAACGTACCACGTTTTCGAGGGCGTTTACCAATACCGGGGTAGACTTCTGCTGACCATTCGACATCAAGTCATACAGCGGCAGAGGATGTCGGACTTCAAAGGGTTATGCCTGCCTATTCGTCTGCTTCGCTACCAAGGCCATCCACCTTGAACCGACGAGCGATCTTTCCACCGGATCCTTCCTAGCCGCTTTCTCCAGGTTTGCCGCCAGACGAGGCTGTCCGAAAAACTTATATTCTGATAACGGTACTAACTTCGTAGGGGCTTCGCGATCCTTAAGATCAGAATTCAAAGCATTTCTGCAAGAAACCAAAGATCGTACCATCTCAAGATATAGCCACCAAAACCTGGCATGGCATTTCATACCCCCTGGCGCTCCTCACGTGGGGGGCCTGTGGGAAGCTGGGGTTAAAAGTTTTAAAACCCATTTAAAAAAGATCGCTCTGGATCACAAATACACTTTTGAGGAGTTTGGCACCTTATTGTGCCGAGTAGAGGCGTGCCTCAATTCAAGGCCCCTCAGTCCTGCGTCCAACGACTCCTCTGACCTGGAACCGCTTACCCCCGGTCATTTCCTCGTTGGGGGGCATCTGTTAGCTCCTCCCGAACTGGACACTACAGAGACCCCGGCCTCCATCGCAAACCGATGGCAGAAATTTAAAGCCCTACACCAAACCTTCTGCAAAAGGTGGGAGACCGAATATCTCACTGAGATGCAAAAGCGGGTTAAGTGGCAACGATCGCAACCCAATCTCAACCTAGGCGACTTAGTAGTCATTCGGGAAGACAACCTACAACCGAACGAGTGGAGAATGGGAAGGGTCGTCAAATTGCACCCTGGTCCCGATGACCGCGTGTGTGTCGTCGACCTGGATACCACCAAAGGGCAAACAACACGCCCCATCGCTAAGTTGGTGCTATTACAAGCGCCCAGCAGCGAGACAGACACTATACCCACTTAAACCTTCAGGACCCACGATCCGCAGAGAAATCTCAATTCCTGCTACCCACTCCGAAGTGCCGAACCATAAAAGTAACAAAATCTCCATAATACAAATTATAAACCCGCAGATTCATCCCATCACAATTGCAGCATCTCCCAAAAGTACTTCTCTTTAAGAAGTAAATTCAAAAAGAAAGCTTATTAATTTGCCGACTGATAACCCGAAACCCTCTCCTTTCGCCGATGAGGTTAAACCGGCTTTTGTGCATCTCAAAATTAAACTATGATCGTTAACTATTCACCAATAAATTGATCAAACTTAGACACAATACTAAAAGAAGACACTGAACTCAAGCGCTACAATGCAAAAGAAGAAATATTCACAATTTATCCAAAACGGTATTAAAAAGGAATAATTGGGGATATGAAAGGAACCAACAAAAAATATATATATATATATCGCATACCGAAGAGGGATACTCAACCATCTTATCCACCCTATTATACGCGACCACATTTTCAGCAAACTATTTTAATAATTATATTTGCGGGAGAGATTTGCAAGCAAAATCCCACAGGGCCATGCTTAATAATCTGTTTTCCAGATTGAATCCTGACAGTGTTAAAGGATTTTCGAAGGAAATATATATGGTTCACTTTCGCACTAACTGGTGCCCAAGATATTTTTTCGTCCGTTTAAAAAAAAAAAATACGAACATAACAAAAATGATATAAGGGATCCCCATATATATTTAACTCACATAATCCGTGCCGACAATATATTTACGATAAATCAAGATAACTCACGATAACTCTGTTGTTTGAATTTGATTTTCCAGGTGTAGAAAGCAAGAATCCGCGTAATCTTGTGACCTTTGTGTACAACTATTGGCGTCTTTCAGCTGAGTATTCGAGGGCATAATACTGATGAAATCCTGCCATTAGAAAGAAAATAATAAAGTAAATTTACAATTTTCAGCCAATAACATCAAGACAACAAAGAACAAAGCTACGGACAATGAGGTTACGAGCCTGGTGCTCCTCTCACATTCCCAGGCTTTGCTTTATGTTTACGTCATAATGCCTTGTGTACCATCATTATTTCCCTGACGTTGTCCTCATGGCGAATTGTTTTCCCCTTGTGATCGTGATCATAAGTGAAGAAAGGGCGCATCGTTCGTTCCATGAAGAGGGCAGCATCCACATGATGAAAACGTTGCAAGAAGCACTTTCGAAATATATGCTTTACATATTTCTCGGGCTGATTGAGCACTCTGACCTTCGTCACATTAAAAATATCATTCCAATCTTCAAATTGCTCCGCGGTCTTGAATGGTTGCGTTGGGATTACACGCGATTGTATGCTAAAAAAGTCTAAAACTGGTTGACTATCTTCGGCACACCTTTCACCTCAACAGGACCAATGGATTCCTGCTTTGTCGCCGCAGATTCTTTAACCGTTGATTTCGTATTCAAAATTATTTCAGTTCGTTTTCGCGTGAGTTAAAAAGAGGCATAAGCTGCGTTAGGCGAAGCCCAAGTATATTTATAAATGGCTTACGTCATATGTAGGTGAACTTGGCAGTCATACAACCTTTAACGTATACATATTTTTACTCTTTACCGTTAAAGAAAAGCAACCTTTCCATGATAACAACTTTTTCGTCATTCCATTCTTTGGTCAACTCTACATCGGCGCCATCCAAAGTAACACAAAATCCCCCTAAGGCAGTGGGCATGTTTTTGACGTGTTTTGCGTTCAGACAGTAATTCTTCAGTAAGAAATTCCTCCAGTGCTTTTTCAGCTTTGCTATGCATATGTTTCGCACCGCCACAACCGCAGCTACAGCTCATACTTGGTTTGTGACCAGTTAAGACTTGACTCGATACTCCAGAAGATTCCGGATTGTTGCACATTTGCCAGAGTGTCCGTGTAAAATCGCGATTACCAAGTAAGTTTTCCAAGGCACTTGATGAGTTAACAGTCATCAAACCATTGCCGAAACGCAGCATAGTTTTTGCAAATTTACTCATGTTAATAATTAATAAAGTGCAAGTTGAAGGAAATTTCTCCGTGGAATGAAGCTGCAGCAATTTTATAACCTCACACGTTTCTTAAATTGATTTCTTACCCGCTTTCAATTTCAATTTCACTTTCACTACTATTGTAAGTGTTGAGCTTGTTGGCGGCGGTGAGTACCTGCTTGGACTAATGCTACTTTCCCGTTTAATTTTTTTTTCGATAACAAGTCGCTAATTCCAGTAGAGTTTGTGAGTTTAGTGCATGCCAATTTTTCAGCTTTTAATTCGCGTAATAAATCAGTGAAGAAACTAACAGCTTTATGTGGTTCATTAAGCGCACAATAAAAGTTACCCAAATCCAAACCCACGAGACGTGCTGAACGATGACGTGAGACATGTTTGTATGTGCTTATTGCTAATTCTGCCAGTTCTAAATAAAGCTTTTGAAATGCCTGATTGGAGCCTAATGCTTTCAATTTTTCTGTAGCAGATTTTTTCGGACGACGATTGGGTGAACGATCGCGTTTTTGCTCCGAAATTTGTGGTGTTGGATTTAAGAACTGCGACTGCTCAAGCGGTGTATCACCAACGCCAGCAGAGAGTTGTACCACAATATGTAGTTATTCGGAAGTGGGCGTAAAACCGGGGAGTAAACCACACAGCTTACTTAATTCATACAATTTATCTTTGGCTAAATTCCAGATTGGCGCACAGTGTTGAAAGCAAAATAACTTGTTTGGTTCCATAGCCATTTCACAGGTTTGTAGTACTTCTAAGGCGCAAACAAACTCCCAGCAAGATAGTGCACCTTCCTGTGTATCCAATTTGACATACTCAATTTCCCGCAATGTAGAAGAGAGAAAGTTTAGCAGGCGTTTAGCAATTTCTAGTATTTCATTGTTTTGTTGCAACAAATGTGCTTGTCGTGCGAATAAGTAATTTCGAAATTCTAATATCGAGACGGGGCCGGCTTTTATTTTGTGTCGTAGTTCAAATTTATCGCGCCGATTTTAAATAAATGCCGTGAAAGGAGGTCAACGGTTGCTTGAAATGTTCCAACCATTTTTTTGCTTTTCACCGAAGCCAGAGTGGGTAATGAGTTGTGAACACATAGCGTCCAGCTCATCATATTGTCACGGATATTAGCATCACTAAGTTATCCCCTCACTAAGGCGATGCTAAGGCCATGCCAAGCAGTATTTACGTTAATAATCAAATCAAGTATACACATATATAAGGCAGCCCAGAGAGATGTCACACACAGATGCATTTACTTATACGCCTATATGCGCGCGAGAGACTGTAAACTACAAACATTCACATCAATAATTCAATCTTTATGTATCTACATAAATGAATAAATAATTGCGTCTACACATATGTACCATGTACGAATACGAGCAGCGGAGAGTCAATGCGCAAACACATGCATATATCTGAGAAGTTTGAGAGCTACTGGACTAGTAGATTCTGGAAGCGCCTAAAAGATGTATAAAATTGTGCAATTTTAGTTATAGCTGAGAAGTTTGAGAGCTAATGGACAATGCTAGTACATTCTGGAAAAATGCGAACGAGGAAACCAAACGGTATAAAAGGCAACAGATGAAGAGGCGCTGTAATTCAGTTTGAGTTGAGCAATCAATCAGTTATTGATTAAGCACGCGATCTGGCGGCCAGTAGTAGAGTTCAATTTGAGTTATCAATCAGTTTGGTTATTAAGCCAGCGAGTAGCAAAGTATGTGTCATTGTGAAGTACTTTAATAAAGGCCATTTTTACATTATTCAATATTGGAGTTATTTATTCAACAGTTTAGTGATTCGAACTTAGCAGAGGATTGCAAATAAGAGGATTTGCAGCAAATTCGTTACAATTGGTGTCAGAAGAGGAATTGTTGGATAAATTCCAGAGGACAACAAGGACATGGCAAAGTTCAGTGAATTGAAGATCCAGCAACTGAAGAAGGAGTTGGAGAGCCGTGGATTGAATACAAGCGGCGTTAAACTTGAACTTCAGGCACGACTATGAGAGGCAATGGAATTAGAAGGAATTGACGTGGAAGAGTATGACTTTCATCTTGATGGCGAGGAAACAACAAAAATGGAAGAGACAGTTACGCAGACAGTTACGAGCACAGACTTGAACATGATTTTGGCTGCAATATCTGCTCAAACATCGACAGTGGCTTCTCAACTAGAATCCCAGGAGAACCGTATAACATCCAAGATGGAATCCGAAGAGACACGAATAACATCAAAGATCGAAGCACAAGAAACACGTATTTCCGAAATGTCATCACAAATATCTACCAACATGACATCACAATTGGAAGAACAGAAGACATATATGGCATCCCAACTGAAATCTCAGGAGACACGCATAACATCAAAGATGGAAGAACAAGAGGAGCGCTTATCATTGCAGGTGGCACAAATGTCTTCACAGTTAGAAGCACAGGAAGCAAGGGTAACATCAAAGCTGGAAGCGCAGGATGCAGAAATAGCTCAATTTCAGGCAGAAGTCGATGATTTGAAGGGTCGTATGGAGCAGTTACAATTAAATCGTCCGGCAGTTTCAGCGAGTAATCCAAAGGTAAAGACACCATCCTTTGACGGTTCTGTTCCTTTTCAGGTCTTTAAGCTACAGTTTGAGAAGACCGCAGCAGTGAACCAATGGAATGCTGAAGATAAAGTTGCAGCTCTGTTCGTGGCACTGAAAGGGCCTGCCGCGGACATCTTACAGACTATTCCAGAGTACGAACGGAACAGTTATGACGCATTGATGGCTGCTGTAGAACGGCGATACGGAAGCGAACACAGGAAACAGATATTTCAAATAGAATTGCAAAACCGCTACCAAAAAGCTAACGAGACTTTGCAGGAGTTTGCTTCGGACATTGAAAGATTGGCTCATCTCGCAAATGCGGACGCACCCGTGGAATACACTGAAAGGGTAAAAATCCAGAGCTTCATAAATGGCATACGAGATGTGGAAACGAAGCGGGCTACATATGCGAATCCAAAACTAACGTTTGCTTAAACGGTATCGCATGCACTGACTCAGGAAACAGCCTCACTTTTGAATAAGCCAGCGTACAAAGCACGCCGTATGGAAGTAGAAAGGCCAGCGTGGGTAGAAACAATTTTGGAAGCACTGAAGGCATCTCAACAGAAGAATGCCGGAGTTATTAAATGTTTCAAGTGCGGCAACCCAGGTCACATTCCACGCCATTGCGATCTTGGTCCTAATAGTTCCAACAATGTGGGTGGCCATAAACGCAAAGCTGGAGGAGATGAGCAAGAGCGAGTAAGAGATAGAGAGCTAGATCTAGCTATTGAATGCCCTGTGATATCTATGTCGCAAATTGGTAGAAAATCGAGCAGTCTTACCGTCAGAGGGAATGTGGATGGCAAAGAACGAGTACTGACTATAGATACGGGCGCATCTCATTCCTTGATCCGATCTGACTTGGTCAACAGGAGAGTAAAACCGTTACCTGGAGCAAAGTTGCGTACGGTCACTGGCGAGTATAACCAAGTTCAGGGAGAAGTGATATGTGAAGTATTGATTGGGAAGGTCATGGTTCTACACAAATTTGTTGTGGCGGAGATTGTTGATGAAGTTATATTGGGAGTGGATTTCTTGGTTGACCATGACATCAAGATCGATATGCAGAGAAGGGTGATGCGTTATGAGAACCAAGATGTGCCACTTAACTTTAGTTTGGAAAAAGGGTTCAGCAGTAATCGGGTACTGGTGGAGAATACTCGACGAAGGCCACGAAATTCAAAGGTAAAGGTTGATAGATCGAATGGGCCAAATAAATCAAAATCAAAAGTACCTGCGAGAGAAACACTGGCATTGACAAAACCTAAAAGACGCAGGAAAACGAAGCAACGAATTTCCGAGAAAGAATGCGAGGGTATTTTCAAACCGGAGCGCACTACTTTTGTAAAATGTGGGAACGATACCGATTATGCAAAGAAAATTCGTCCAGCACAAGCTCTACGAAGTGGTTCATTGACCAAACAACAGAGTGTGAAGGAACGGCCCAGGGTAATGAGTAGTAAGATGAAACACTGGCATGACAAGAACTTTAATTCGGAAGGTTTCTTGGCGGGAGATTTGGTACTGTTAAACAGCCCTCACCGGCGGAAAGGTGTTCCAGCTAAATTTCGGTGCAGTTGGGAAGGCCCGTACAAAGTTGTGAAGAAGATCAGTGATACCATCTACCGCATACAAACCACTGGGAAACCACGGGTTAGAAGAGTGGTACATTTGGAGATGCTAGCGGCAGTTAGATCGGGAGATTTGTCTGCTCGGGACGATCAGACTTAGATGGAGGGCAGTGTCACGGATATTAGCATCACTAAGTTATCCCATCACTAAGGCGATGCTAAGGCCATGCCAAGCAGTATTTACGTTAATAATCAAATCAAGTATACACATATATAAGGCAGCCCAGAGAGATGTCACACACAGATGCATTTACTTATACGCCTATGTGCGCGCGAGAGACTGTAAACTACAAACATTCACATAAATAATTCAATCTTTATGTATCTACATAAATGAATAAATAATTGCTTCTACACCTATGTACCATGTACGAATACGAGCAGCGGAGAGTCAATGCGCAAACACATGCATATATCTGAGAAGTTTGAGAGCTACTGGACTAGTAGATTCTGGAAGCGCCTAAAAGATGTATAAAATTGTGCAATTTTAGTTATAGCTGAGAAGTTTGAGAGCTCATGGACAATGCTAGTACATTCTGGAAAAATGCGAACGAGGAAACCAAAGGGTATAAAAGGCAACAGATGAAGAGGCGCTGTAATTCAGTTTGAGCTGAGCAATCAATCAGTTACTGATTAAGCACGCGATCTGGCGGCCAATAGTAGAGTTCAATTTGAGTTATCAATCAGTTTGGTTATTAAGCCAGCGAGTAGCAAAGTATAAGTGTCATTGTGAAGTACTTTAATAAAGGCCATTTTTACATTATTCAATATTGGATTTATTGATTCAACAGTTTAGTGATTCGAACTTAGCAGTGGATTGAAAATAAGAGGATTTGCAGCAAATTCGTTACAATATTCTATTAGTGCCTCAGTGTGTAATTCAAGTTTTTCGAATATCAATGCTAAATCCTCTTGCATAAAAAAGTACTGGCAAAAGTCCCAACCGTCGTGATTGCGCTTTTCACGTTTACTTCGCATAAGCTCCTCATATTTCGCAATATCACGATTGTGGCTAGCAAGCATGAGAAATCTGATTCGCTGCACTAAACAACGAAAAGATTCAGCTGATTTTTGTTCTAATTTCGCAGGATTCAAAACAGATATGCAACGATCATCGTTTTTTGTTGCAAAATCTTGACGAATTTTATCCAGCACAGTAGTACGTGGTAGTAAGTTTTTTGCCTTACGTACATCGAGTGTCTCTACCATTAAAATCATACAATCCGATATACCATATGCCGTCAATTGCTTGAGCCAATTTTTTATTTCTTCATGAGCGGTTGCTTTGTATGAATCCAAATCGTTGCATTCCGTAACAAAGATATGTAAAATTGGGTGTTCCAATATGCTCCATTCACCTTTTTTATACCTTTCTAGGGCGCTTACATTAAATTGCTGAGTTTGTGCCTCTAAACGCACATGCTTAGATGGTCGATGGTATGTGCGACGCCACTCGTATGTATCCAATGGTATAGCATTTCGAATTTGTGCTTCCAAAGAACGAAACAAGGGTCCAGCTCCTGCATATGTTATTATCGGCTTAATATTCATATTTTTGTACAATGTCCTGCTATATAGGATTTTTGAATTCGCAAAATGCAAAAAAAAAAAAATAAAATCGTCTAGTGGTGATCCCAAATAAAGGTTGGACATTTTCCGTTTTTCCAGAACAACCGTAAGCGAGTGGCTCACGTTTTAATAAAAACGTCGTACGCCATGTTCCTGAAATGAATGAAAGAATTTTCATTCAGGAAAGGCATAATTGTCAAATGCCAACCGACGGCATTGCCAGCCCTTAGAATAATAATCATTTCAATGGGTGTGTTCAATGAGCACTAAGGGCTAGCTCACATGTGACGCGTTTCACGCTTTACGTTATGGTACTGCGAAATGCCATCGCACACATATCCACGCGTCTCAAAGCATAGAAATTCAAAAAAAGGGGAAAATCAATACGCTTAGCGCTCTCTAATTTTATTTAAAATACCTTTTCCCGCAAGCCATGAACCGCTTACATTTCGAGAGCTATTTTATTCCCACTATGCACATGAGTAATTGTTCCCTTTTTTTTCTTGGGGTTTCCGCATCCCAAGCAAAACAACAATAAATGGTGTATGATAGAGTATTGGTCATGATCCCAGGTTCACCCTCTTTACATATCGTTAGCCACGTTTCGAAAAGCCATAAACCTACGTACCACGTTGACTGCCAATTGTGTAAGAGGCAGCACTCAATTAGGGTTTGTCCGGAGTTCCGCGCTATGACTCCCGAGGAAAAGTTACGAGCGGTCCTGCTTCATAAATACTGTCCGAACTGTCTGTCTCCCTTCCATCGCGTAGGAAATTGCACCAGCAAGTACAGGTGCAAAAGGTGCCAAGAAAAACACCACACGACGCTCCACTTAGATGAGTTAAGGGAGGGCGACCACCAGGGTGAGGAAGATAATTTGGACGACACGCTGTCGATTCATTTAACAGAGCAAACGAAATCATGGGCGCAGCATGTGGAGGAAGAGGAAGAATTGCAGGAGGAACGACCGAAAGCCGCATCAGCTTCGATTAATCGAAGCCCAGCGCAGAGCATCTTTCGGCCGTTATTGCGCCATGAGAAGCAACGAGAAAGGAAGATGGAGAGCCCACAGGTGAACGACTGGCGTCAAAACAAGCAAAACATCAGCGTCCCTAATCGAGGTCGAGTGAATAGCCAAAGAGATGAAATTAACAGGAGATGCGCGAAGACCCGACAACAAAAAAGGGCAGCGCCTTACGTTAAGGACGTGCGCCATAAAATCGGTAACCGAGCTATAGAGAGAGCCACAACCGCCGGTTTCCGAACGGGCCGACTACAACCAAGTGCGGCTCCACTGCCAACCATGCGGCCGTTCGTGCCAATATCCCCCACGGTCATTGTGCGTATAGAATCGCACGGGCAGCTCCTCCTAGTAAGAGCAATTATCGACCCTTGCGCGCCCACCACCATCGCCGACAGTGAGCTGGTCAGAGATCTACGTCTCGAGCAGCAGGGACCCAAACGGTGTACTATAATACTCCGAGGGAAGTACGGCGCAGCAAAGCGTATTCATACACAGGCCGTCGTCATTGCACGGCATCAAAGCGTGAGCCCGCCATACAGCATAGATCCCCAAATTGCGGTGCCCTTCCAGTTTATGCGTCTGGCAGACCCCCGATTTTATCACCCATCAACTATTCGGCTTACACTCGGCGCTGACATCTATGCCGAACTGATGGTGAGTGATACGGCGACTACCACCATAGGCGGAATTTTAGCCCAACCGACGGTCTTCGGCTTGGTCGTATCCGGGGTCTGCCAACAATAGGTCCACATGCACATACATCCACACGCATCTAAACGTAACTAAGTGCCATCGAATTTAAACCACGTACATTTCTTATAACCTTTTTTCTTCTCTTTTCTCCGTAGAGAACATCCACAACATCCATAGTACAGGGAGGTGCAGTGTCCGCAGTCCGCAACTGCTCATCCCCTCGCCGCCTTACCTGGGCGAAGGAGGGCTGGGTTGATCCCTTGGGTCCATTGATCTCGATTTTTTTTTATACTTCAATCTATGGTCTATTTCCTTATCATTGCTCGCGGCAAGGGGGCCGCAGTAGAGTCGGTAGTAATGCTGAGCATCAGCCCCTGCCCCCGTCTTCTCCCCCCCCCCCCCTCTTTTCCGGCAGCAATCGTGCAGGTCAGGGAAACAGGCTCTTAGTCCCTACCTCCGTTTGCACCGTTTGCCAGCACTGAATATATAGGTTTGCGACATCCGCCCAATGCAACTCCTGCCTTGGGTGGTGCCACTTTCCTAGATGTTCTGGTCTCCGCGACGGCAACCTCCCGACGGGTTTCATTGCGCCATGTTGCCAGGTCGCAAACCCAAATCATCCGGGTACCCCAATGCTTGCCCAGGGACGCCCAGTCCCAGGGCCACAACAGCAATTGCGTCCTGGCCTTCCACAACCCAGGCGTAGTCACCCGTCACTTACCCCCAGAGTGGCGGCGTCTCCCCTTATGCACTTCAGAATTCTGCAGTTAAACTTTAATGGATTAACTGGGAAGATTACGGAGATAGTCGATTTCATGAAGCGGCACAACATCCGCATTGCTGCGATTCAAGAGACTAAACTCACAGCAAGATCTGCATTGCAGACCTGCTCTGGGTATAATGTCCACAGGAAAGACCGCGAGAGCGAAAATGGAGGCGGCCTCGCGTTTATCATACACCACTCTGTGCAATATTATATAATTGATCCTGGCATCGACCGCAGGGACAATGTCTTAGAACGCCAAGGCCTATCTGTCCGGTCAGGCGATGCAAACCTAGAAATCATCAACATCTACATCCCTCCTGCCACCTGTTGCCCCAGTGGATACCGCCCTAATATCAGAGCCGTACTCACTGGCAACAATCGCATTATCTTAGGCGATTTCAATGCCCATCATGATCTATGGCATTCAAACCTGCGGGCGGAAAGTAGGGTGAGATATTGGCGGATCAAATAGAAGAAACGACGTTCTGCAAAATAAACGGAGACGCCCCCACACGTATGGTAGGACGCTATCACAGTTCGCCAGATATCTCAATCGTGAGCGCAGAACTCGTAAACTGCGTCAACTGCCAGCCGATGGTACCATTGGAATCCGACCACCTGCCTATATTTATTTCGCTCGAGCGTACCGCAGACTTCATCGTCACCGAAAAACGCACTTTCATAAACTTCAAAAAAGGAAAGTGGGAAGAATATAAATATTTTACAGACAACCGCTTTGCTGCCCTCCCTATCCCAACTGATGCCCGCCAAGGAGAGCGTGCCTTCCATAAGGTCATTGAATCCACCTCGGCACTTTTCATTCCCGCCGGGAGAATTCTCGAAATCCGGCCCAACTTCCCGGCGAGGACGCAAACTTAGCGAGAGAACGTGGCCTTATAAGACAGCTTGATCCAGGCGACCCCCAAATAAGGGATATAAACCAACGCATCAGATTGCTTGTGGACGAACACAAGCGGGCGAAATGGGAGGAGCAACTAAGAGGTTGTAACCTCTCTACCGGTGTGGGTAAACTTTGGTCCATCGTAAAGTCCCTATCGAATCCGACTAAGCACAAAGACAAAGTTTCCATCGCCTTTGGCGGCAAAGTGCTCTCGGATGCGAAAAAATGCGCCAGCGCTTTCTGCCGACAATATATAATGCATTTTTCGGTCGACAAAGATAGACGGAGAGCCAATAGACACGCACATAAACACAAATTCAGCGCGTCACCAATCACCATCACCGCTAAAGAGGTTGAGGACGCCATTGGTGGCGCTAAACCATCCAAAGCAGTGGGCCCAGACGGCACATGCCGATGCTAAAAACCCTAGGGAAAGAGGGTTTCAAATATTTAGCGCATGTCTTCAACCTGTCTCTTTCCACCTTCGTCATACCCGAGAAATGGAAAATGGCCAAGGTGGTCCCGCTACTAAAGCCTGGGAAACCAGCTAACATAGGTGAGTCGTATCGTCCGATATCTCTCCTATCGCCAGTGGCAAAGACTCTTGAAGCCATTTTGCTCCCTTATTTCCAAGCAATTTTGCAGCTAGCCTCTCATCAGCATGGCTTCAGAAAACTCCATAGCACTACCACCGCGCTAAATGCCATTAGCACCCAGATAAATAGCGGTTTAAATCAATACCCCCACCATAGAACAGTACTCGTAGTGCTAGACCTATCAAAAGCTTTTGATACGGTCAACCATGGCTCGTTACTGCAAGAACTGGAAGGGTCTACCCTTCCCCCATGTTTTAAAAGGTGGACCGCAAATTATCTGGGTGGTCGGCAGGCATCGGCGCAATTTAGAAACGAAACATCAAAACCAAGGAGAATTAAACAAGGGGTGCCACAGGGTGGTGTCCTATCCCCACTTTTGTTTAATTTTTACATATCTAAGCTACATTCACCACCGGAAGGAGTCACAATCGTTTCCTACGCCGATGACTGCATAATATTTGCCACAGGCCCAGGCCCAAAGATCGAAGCTCTATGCAATAAAATAAACGGCTACCTCTCTGATCTCTCCAGGTTTTCGCCTCGCGAAACCTGGCATTATCACCAATTAAATCTTCCGCGACCTTATTTACAACATGGACGTCCCAAATGTCGACCATTTTGAACATCCACGTCGATGGCACTACGCTACCGACTGTCTTGCACCCCAAATCTTGGGTGTGACGTTTGATCAGGATCTACATTTTGGTGAGCACGCAACCGCAATTGTTCCGAGAATTCAGAGCCGTAACAAAATCCTCAAATCCCTCGCTGGCAGTACCTGGGGAAAAGATAAAGAAACGCTCATGACTACATACAAAGCAATTAGCCAGCCGATTACGTGCTACGCGTCACCCATATGGTCGCCAAGCCTAAAAATTACCCACTGGAAGAAACTACAGGCCTGACAAAATACGCCACGGGCTGTCTTCTTATGTCCCCAGAACACCATCTGCATAATGAGGCGAGAATACTCCCCATCAGGGAGAGAAATGAGATGCTGACCAAACAGTTCCTGTTGAATACCCAGAAACCTGAGCATCCCAACAGACATCTGATTGATGAACCAGCACCGCCTAGGGGCTTAAGGAGTCATCTCCGTAAGCATTTTGAGGAAATACGGCACCTGAGAACCCAGCCGTATGTAGCGAAAAAACACAAGCAGGTCCTTGGTGAACTCCATAAACAGGCGTCGGACCTTTATGCCGGGAATTGCCCGGTGAATCCAGTACTTAAAGAAAAGTATCCAAAACTCGAGGAAGAGGAACGCATACTCCCCAGGGAAACGCGTCTCACTCTTGTTCAACTTCGTTCTGGATACTGTAACCGGTTAAACTCTTACCTATCCAGAATCAACCCCGACATATAAAATGTATGCCCCGCTTGCAATGTGTCCCAACATGACACCAACCATCTCTTTAATTGTAATGTGGAACCAACGCCTCTAACACCCCTTTCCTTATGGTCCACCCCTGTTGAAACGGCAAGTTTCCTTGGACTCCCGTTAGAGGATATTGATGACAATTTGTGATCGGTCGCGGCTATTAGGTGGGGCGAAGCATTGCTACAACAACAACAACAGAGAAACACTGGCATTGACAAAACCTAATGGACGCACAAAAACGAAGCAACGAATTTCCCAGAAAAAATTCGAGGGCAGTTTCAAGAAGGAGTGCACTACTGTTGTGAAACGTGGGAACGATACTGATTATGCGAAGCCAATCCGTCAAGCGCAAGCTCTACGAAGTAGTTCATTGGCCAAACATCAGAGTGTGATGGAACTGCCCAGGGTAATGAGTAGTAAGATCAAACACTGTCATGACAAGAACTTTAATTCGGAAGATTTCTTGGAGGGAGATCTGGTACTGCTAAACAACCCTCACCGGCGGAAAAGTGTTCCATCCAAATTTCGGTGCAGTTGGGAAGCCCCGTACAAAGTTGTCAAGAAGATCAGTGACACCATCTACTGCATACAAAACATTGGGAAACCACGAAGTAGAAGAGTGGTACATTTGGAGATCCTAGCAGCGTTTAGATCGGGATATTTGTCTGATCGGGACGATCAGACATACAGGAGGGCAGTGTGACGAATATTAGTGACACTAAGTGATATTCCCATAACTAATCTGATACTAAGTAAATAAAGCCACAACAACAATTAAGCAAGCTGCTACACTTGTATGTACGTAAACGAATAAATCATTATGTCTACACATACGCGTACACGCGGCGGAGAAGCAGCACGCAAGCACATGCAGATATCTTATCTGAAATGCTCCCAAAAGTATGCAATTGTAATTGTGGAAGTGTCGCTCATAAATACCCGCATATGAGAAGCTATATAAGTGCATCTGTAGTTATAATTATATGGCGGTAACTAAGTAAATTCTGGAAGCGCCTAGAAGATGCCACGAGGAAATCACAGAGTATAAAAGCACCAGCGGTAGAGGGGCTAAGCGCAGTTTCAGTTAAGCACTCTATATGTCGGGCAATAGCTCAGTTTCATTTAAGCTATCAGTCAGTTTGGTTATTAAGCAAGAGTTGCAAAGTATAAGTGTTATTGTGAAGTACTTTAATAAAGGCCATTTCCATTATTCAATATTGGAGTTATTTATTCGACAGTTTAGCGATACGAACGTTAGCAGAAGATTGCACGTTAGAGGAATTTCAGGGAATTCGTTACAGTATTGTAACGAATTTGCTGCAAATCCTCTTATTTGCAATCCTCTGCTAAGTTCGAATCACTAAACTGTTGAATAAATAACTCCAATATTGAATGATGGAAAAATGGCCTTTATTAAGTACTTCACAATAACACTTATACTTTGCTACTCGCTGGCTTAATAACCAAACTGATTGATAACTCAAATGAGACTCTATTGGCCGCCAGATAGCGTGCTTAATCAATAACTGATTGATAGCTCAACTCAAACTGAATTACTTCTTACTCGCCTGCCCCGCTTTTATAGTTTACGCTGCATACTTCTAGGCTCTTCCATTTCCAGAACTTAACAACTATATTCGTGTGTGTATAGTTCTCATATAGTTTCTACTTGTTTACAATTGTCTACTTTTTAGCGCTTCTCAGATGTACATATGTGAGTTTGTAGTTTACAGTCTCCCGCACACACATAAGCGTATAAGTAAATTCATCTGTGTGTGACATCTCATCTCTCGCTGCCTTGTATGTAAATGTTGCTCGTCGGAATGTGTACATATGTGTAGACGCAATTATTGATTCGTTTATGTAGATACATAATGATTGAATTATTGATGTGAATTCACGTCACTGCTTAGCATCGGCCTGGAGATGGCAGCACTCCTCAGTTTTGCTAATATTCGTAACAGTATGTTCGCTAATTTCGATATCGCCTGCTATGGATTTAACAAAGAAGTTTGATTTGTTTCTGATAGGATTGGGAACTATGGATGGTTGTATATAATTTTTGGTTGACCCTGTATCTACCAAAAATGGGTGGTGGATGGGGGTGCTGGGGGTGCGTTCAGCACAGGGGGTCGAATGAAATTTTGGAGATTAGCCATTTTCGCTTTCTTAAAAAATATTATTCACTTTTAATGCTTATTAAAAAATTTTCCGCTTTTTTATTTTTAATCAAAAGTGAAAAAATTATTCACAATTAATGTTTTTAGAAAAAATTATTCACTTTCTTAATTTTAATCATGGGAAGAAATTATTCACTTTAATGCTTATTAAAAAATATTTGAGATTATTTTAGTTACTCTAATCCTTATTTTGAGATTATTTTGTTATTCTAACCTTTGTTTTTTTCTTTTCACTTAATTTTACAAATTACTAACCTATTTTTATTTTTTTTTTCTTTTCAATTCTCAAACATTTAAATTAACTTATTTTTAAACTTACATCCAAATTGCTGACATATCTAGTGGTTCTAGTGGTTGGTGCGGCGGCTGACGACTAGCGTCCTCTGTTTGCTTTTGCGGCCACTAAGAAGCCCTTTCCTGCGCACTTTCCCCGATTTCCTTGGGCGGGCCTTTGTTGCTATCACTGTTGCTTGATGAGTAAAGCGGTCTTTTTTCCGATTTATCACCTGCTGCTGTCTTTTTTCGAGTTATATTTATGAGCGTTTAAAACTTTAGCGGTTTTGTTGATTTTCGCGTTAGGAACGTTTGAAACTTTAGCGGTACTGTTAACTTTGGCGTTATGAACGTTTTAAAAACTTTAGCGGTACTGTTAACTTTCGCGTTATGAACGTTTTAAAATCTTTAGCCGAATTGTTAATTTTCACGTTATAGCATATTTTTACGACAACTACGCGATAACAACACAGGCCCCTTGTTGGGCGCCAGTCAAGGATTCTTTAGTACAAGAATCCAAAAAAATAATTTTTTATGGTCAGTAAGACCTTTATTTATGAACTCCAAACTAAGGCTAAAGTTTTCAAACTAATAAACTTAAAAGCTGAGCTAGCTTGCATCGGCCACTTGTTGATGTTTTTGGGCAGATTCTTTGAATTTGCCAATTTGGGCTGCGCGTGTGAAGGCTTCCACTCCCATCGAAAATAAGCTTTTTGCTGACGGTGTAATCGACTTCCGTCACAATTGAAAATAAGCTTTATGCTGACGATGCGTCTGACTTCGGGTATGGGAAACATTGTGAAAATCGAGTTGCATTTCCGTTGTACCGATTTATTGTTCCTGACAAGTGTTTACATATTTATGTAGGAGTTAACATTTATTATGTTAACATATACGTATGTACTTAGTTCGCTGGGAAATACAACTGATTGACAAACGTAAACAAATATGAAACATGCATATAAAAATGCTTAATTTCTTATTGCGTTCGAGTTTATTGCACTCTTTATTTTGTGGAACGGCACTCGAAAAATTTTATGTATGTATAAATGAATATGTATTGTAAGCACAATGAATTTTAAGACATACTACACCATCCGCGTTTGAAAGAATAGCCATATCTTGGTAATTATGTATGGCTATTCAAATGACATATTTAAATTTTGAGTGAGTATAGTTTTGTGTTGTTTTACTTTATGACCTACTTAAATTTTAAATTTGCTTATTTTTACAAAATTTCTATGTTTCATTCACATTCAATTGTTTTGCGGCAATAATTTATGATATAATTGTAAGTTGATTCCAAAAAGAAATAAATTTATTCGTGTATGTCGTTTTTTATGTTCTTTGTTTTGATTTGTTTACGTTTGTTTTTTACATGTGTACATATTTTGTTACGAGTACGTGACAAAAATTATAAGTAAACTGGGACGCTTTTATTTATTTAAGCTTATGCTTTTGTACTATGATTTTGTTGTTAATTATATTACGACCATTTTGTTTATCAATAATTTGGATAATTTCTTAGCTATTTGTTGTGCTATTTGTATCCTATATTTAATTTCCTTATCATAAGCCCCATGATTATATATTTGGCTGATTATATTTTCTTCTGAAACTTCGTAAGGCGGGGGGTTTTTCCGGAACACGAGTTCGAAAGGGCAGTAGCCATAAAGGGTACTGTATTGTAACAATGAGATAAATACTTGAGATACTCATCCCAATCGTATTTGTCACTAGATATGTAAGAACGCTGAAAAACCCTTGGGGTAAGTCTCGCAAGTTCCCAGAGGCTTTAATGGAATATGAAAATAAAAAGCAGAAAATAAAAGATTAAGGCAGTATAATATATAGTATATTGGATTTAATTAAAGGCAAATAATAATAAAGTAATTATAAAGTAAATTTTCAAGTTAGGTTGCAAAGACAATAAGTTACCTGATGAGTAGTGTGGCTGCTGGTCCGCTTCGATGCTAAAACAGAAGTCTGAATGCTTCACGAATTGACCCAAGTATAGTGTTAGTTATTTTGTTATATACTTTATACTTTGATTTTTAAATAATTTTTTAATTTAGTTATACTTTGAAGATGAAAATTTTTGAAATATTTCAAAAAAAAATTTTAATCAGTTTATAAAAAACTTCAAATAAATAAAAATTAAATTTAAAAAAAATAAAATATTTTTATTTGAATAGCATCCAAATATAATGGGGATCCTGCAATTGCACCAATTTTACTTCAATAAATTCAAGAACGATATAATTTTCTTTTAACAAGAATGGTGGTGTCATCCTTGAAAGTTGTGCACTTGTAAATTTCGACGAAAGATTTTCTTCCTCCGTTATTTCATTGATTTTAACAAATATTTTGTGAATAAACATAACTAATAACGTCTAATTACCCTTACCTCACTGCATTTATGTAATTCATTTTTTATAACATTTCATGTGAACATTTTCATTTTGGGAACACAGATATTCCTACAACTACACATTGGTAAACAATTAGTTTTACGCTGCCATTCATTTCATGTGTGATTTGTTGTTTTTGAACGAACACTCATAAATAAAATATCCTGTTATAAAGTCAAAATTCATTTAGTGCCGCTAATCCCTCTCTACACTTCATTCGTATATCGAAGTATTTTAACATTCAACAAGCAACATCGTCATATATTGTACCGTTTATTGGAATCATCCGTGACCTCTAACACTCTATGGAAAAATAAGACACAATTACGTATTTTAAAGCCATTGCATATTTTAAAACCATTACAACATCGAGCAATACAAATATTAACAATCAGTTGAACCCCCCACCAATTTCAAGAATCTTTACAATCACCAATCACCTATTTATTAATTTTAATATTTTTTTTTTATTAATTTTAATTTTATGTAAGTACATTTTTTTAATTTTAATATTAAATTAAAATTGTTCAATTATAATTTAAATGAAAATTTTACAATTTTAATCCTTTAAATTTTCAAATTTATTTTAAGATTATTTTTATATAAATAATTTTCTTGCCGGCTTGAGGTCCAATTTTGTAAATAAAATTTTCAAAAATTGTTGAGTTTTTTCAATATATTTCGGTTACCTACTGTAACTGTCTTCAGGATTAACTATAACAATATAAAGAAACATAAACAAAATAAAAATAACAATTGACATCAAAACAAACAGTCATAAAAATATTTACATACATTATTTTACGCGTCTTTACTGCACAACGCGGAGTTTTGTACTGTCCGTCTGTTTGTTATCAAATGTCTGTAGGAGCTCGCGCAATTACCGATGTGCGTCTTGTAGTTCATTCTTATGCTGGTCGGTGTGTTAATTATATGCAGCATTTCCAGTGTAAATATTTTGTTATAATTGGTTTCTTGTTGGAGTATCGTCGTTTTCTCAAAGTCTGGAAAATGGTTCTTCGTTGCACAGTGTGTCATTAATGCTGTTTTTTGGTTAATAGTTTCATGGCAATATTTAAAATCGGATTTATGTTGCGCTAGTCGAGATTTTAATTTTGCTTTCGTTGTTCCCACATATGTATATGTTGTTGCATGATTCTGTTTTGTTTCCATTACAAGGGATTTTATAGACAATATTACTTTTTTCTGTTTTAGGAATTTCGGATTTCGTTTTGTTAAAAATATTTTTCAATGTGTTTATTGGTTTGTGAGCTATCTTCACTTTTTCTCTATTATAGCAATCTGATTTTGCTAGACGCTCTAACAATTTTGGTACATATGCTATCGGTTTGATTTGAATATTTTTGTTTTTTCGGATTCACGTTGACTCGTCTGTGATAAACTTCTTTTTATTAAGGTTTTGATAACATTGTCAGGAAATTCATTACTTTTTAATATAAATTTAATTTCTTCTTTTATTTCCGTGCGGTAAGTGTCGTCCGATATTTGTAACATACATCGTATACAGCCCATTGCTGTATTCATTATAATCCTTTTTGGATGTTTTGAATAAAAATTGATGATTCGTCTGGTACATGTTGATTTCTTATACCACTTGAGCTTTAATTTGTTTCCTCGTCGAATAAGGTAATTGTCGAGATAAGGTAATTTTCCGTCGTCTTCGAGTTCTGTTGTGAATTTTATATTTTTTTCAAATGAATTTAATGCGTCAAGTGTACTTTTTACGTCATTTTCATTTATAATAGCGAATAGGTCGTCCACATATTTGGTAATGCATCTTGGTGTTCTAGTCAATTTTGCAGTTGTATTTTCCAATAATTCCTCCATTACGATATCTGCAATCACTGGTGAAGTCGGCGATTCCATCGATAATCCTTTTAGTTGTGTGTATATTGTCTCTTTAAACTTAAAATATCTGTTTTCTTCTAAACATAATTTTAATACTTCCATAAATAGTTTATTTGGCATTTTCGTATGTTTTTCTATTATCGTACATTTTCTTATTATAATGTCAAATGCTAGCTGTGTGGGTATTGTGGGGAATAGGTAAATTACGTCAAAAGATATAAGTTTTTCATCGTCATAAATATATGAGTTATTTATCTTTTCTTTAAACTCTAGCGAATTTTTATTATTATATATGGAGTTCGTCATGACGTTTTTTAATATGTCGGCAATGTATTTATATAGGCCGTGTGCTGGTGGTGATCCAATCCTAGAGAAAATCGGCCGAAGTGGTGTTCCTTCCTTGTGTGTTTTCGGAAGTCCATAAATTCGTGGGCCATGGTCGTGGTTAACTTTTGCTTTGTAGCCTCGATGTGGGGTCCTGCCTTTGTATTCTATACATTGTCAAGTCATTTAATATACCTTTCATTTTATTTTCATAATCACACATATACATTGCTACTGTTTGGTTTCCCTTGTCCGATGATAAAATACGAATATTACTATTTTTGCTCAGAAAATTCCGCGTCCGCTTCACTGTATCCGATATTGCACGATCTATTGCACTTGGTTTATTTGTTGTTGTGTGATGTTTTATTAGCTGTGAGAATTTAGTTCGCGCTTCTTCTTGTTCTTCCTTTGTTTTAATAGTTTGTATGAGATCCCCACCATCCGCGATATATTGGAATAATGGAAATCTCTCATTTTCTATCGGCAGCGCAAACTTTGGACCTTTTAAAAAACAAAAATATTCAAATCTATAGCATATGTACCAAAATTGTCAGAGCGTCTAGCAAAATCAGATTGCTATAATAGACAAAAAGTGAAGATAGCTCACAAACTAATAAACACATTGAAAAATATTTTTAACAAAACGAAATCCGAAATTCGTAAAACAGAAAAAAGTAATATTGTCTATAAAATCCCTTGTAATGGAAACAAAACAGAATCATGCAATAACATATATGTGGAAACAACGAAAGAAAAATTAAAATCTCGACTAGCGCAACATAAATCCGATTTTAAATATTGCCATGAAACTATTAACCAAAAAACAGCATTAATGACACACTGTGAAACGAAGAACCATTTTCCAGACTTTGAGAAAACGACGATACTCCAACAAGAAACCAATTATAACAAAAGATTTACACTGGAAATGCTGCATATAATTAACACACCGACCAGCATAAGAACGAACTACAAGACGGACATCGATAATTGCGCGAGCTCCTACAGACATTTCATAACAAACAGACGGACAGTACAAAACTCCGCGTTGAGCAGTGAAGACGCGTAAAATAATGTATGCAAATAATAAGGGGACTCATTTAATGTCGCATACTTATTGCATTCGTTGCAAACGTCGCAAAGTTGCAACTCATCAGCTAATTTTTGTATGGAATTTGTGTTGCGACGTAATGGCAACTATGCGAGGCTGTTTTGAGTGACATCCATGGCATTTTATCGCAAATCAATATCAGCTGATCACCAAAGAAATTCAAACAAAAGCGCGATTTTTTAATTTTATTTTCTGCAAAATGGATGAAGTAAGTATATTCAACTTTAATATTCTTATAATAACTAACAACAAAATAAATGCATAATATACCCGTATTTACAGAAAAAACGTGGGCGTATAAATGGCACTTTTCGGTGGACAGAACAGCAAACCTAAGATTTGCTCGCGAATGTAGTAGAAACTGTAAAGGCTAATCCAGAACATTTCGAGGTAATATTTTTCAATAACAGGTTGTTTAATATGTGATAAACTTATTATAGAAACCAACTGGTAAAAAATTCTATGAGCGCATTACGCAAAACTCATCAAATTTATGCAGCATCAAATGAGATGTTATGCGCACAAAAATGAGGCACCTTAAAACTAGTTTTTCGTCCGCATTGAAATGGAAGGCACAAACAGGTGCAGGATTGCTTGAAAGAGGAGATGTGAAAAGTATTGAAGAGTGTATAAAAAAAAATGTGTCCGTTTTATGATGACTTGCACGCAATACTTGGACGTCGTGTAAACGTGCAGCCACCAGCCATATATCAATCGAGCATGCCAAGCTTCAGAAACTACAAATAGAGAAAGAAAAAAGAATCGAAATGGAAAATATAAGATTGGAGCACGAGAGATTGAAAAGTTCTAATAAACCATAAGTTGCTAAAATGTAAAGCATTTTTTAAATTATTAGCATTACTTAAAAACATTATTTAAATAGGCATTAATTAAATTAAAAGCTGAGAGTGCGAAGCTCCATAATTGAACATCTATTGTCAAAATAACTGCGTTTCAAATTTATTTTAGTTTCCTATTAAAATGGTTTTGTTGGATTGCTGCTTTGCGTACAGATTTTGAGGGAACAGTGCTTTAGTAGATATTCCCAACAAGCTTATAAGTGTTTAGCGGTCTTATTTAAATTAAATGCAAAACAAATTGAACAATTATTTTTCCTTACTTAGGCGCAACTTTAATGAGAGGGAAGGTAAGTAAGGTTAGGTTGAACTGACCGGTCCATGAGGACCTCACATAGACTGAATGAGTCCGTAGTGTTACCAGAAGTTTGCTTTAACGACTAAACTGAAAAACCCTATCAAAAACCAGGACCTACGTTATAAAATAAATCCGTCCTCTTGGCAAATACTAGAAGCTTCCTAGGACTTAAGCCACTTGCTGCTTCTAGATCTGACAGCTGTACCACTCCCAATAGCTGGAGTCTTAGCCTGGCAAGCACAGGGCACGAGCACAGAACGTGCTCGATCGTTTCCTCCAACCCGCACTTCCTACATCTGCTATCACTGACCAAGCCTAATTTAAAGGCACGTGAAACCAGAAGGCAGTGTCCAGGTGGTCTGTTCGTCTTGTGATTGATGACGCTATACTTCTATGGCCGTATGGTCGGCCCTCAAGCTGCCACGAGGCAGCAAGCCTGGTTGCAGTTGTTAACGCTAAGTTCTTTGCTACCAGGTCTACAGGTGGAATGTGCAGAATAGAATACAGTGCAGCCGTCGGGGTTGTTTCCAGGGCTCCCGTAATGGAATGGAAGTTGCAGTGGAAAGATAAATCGAATAAGGGACACACAAGAATAGGAAGAAAAATGGAACATAAAATGGAAGAGAATGAGCAGAGCAAATTCTGCCGGATATTCTTGGTTGTATAAATGTACATAAACAATTTTTTACATGGGGTTATAGAGCTTCGACGACGATTAAACATGTTAATGGAATATTGAATTTAGTTCGGAAAAGTAAGAAACCATTTACGTGTTAGTACAAATTATTTATTCATTGTGTGCATAACTTAACATTTCGTAGATGGTTCGTCGCACTGCTTCCCCTTCATTAGTTTGAGCACTTGGTAATGACTCTCCAGCATCGTTCTCCGATTGATCAAGTTCGTAATCGAAACGATCGTCTTGTTGTAGCATAATATTGTGCAACAATACGCAGCAGATAATCCATTTGTTCACTTTTTTCATGCCATTTTCATCTTTTATTTGAATTCTCAAGTTTTTTAAGCTGCCAAACCTTTCCTTCAGCATGCCGTAACAATATTCAATTCTAATCCTATAACGGCTGAATATTTTGTTAAAGAAAGTCCGTTGGCTTTGTGTTAGCTCTCGAGAATTTTCTCTGAATGGTGTTGTGGGAGACAATTTATAGACACTGTCGCCGGCGATCCATTCAGCTCCTCCAAAAAATTTATCAGCTTCATTGGACAATTCACTATTATTAAAAATACGGGCATCATGAACGCTACCTGGATAACCTAACACCAAATGTCTTATTTGAAGCCTATTATCACAAACGGCTTGAACTTTAACAGAGTAGTGATGCTTGCGTGAAAAGTAAGCTTCTGGGTCTTGGTTTTTCTGCCAATGGAATTTCTGTACCATCGACGTATCTCACATAATTCGGTAGTTCATGCCAGGTCTCTGATACGAGCTTTTTACGTTCATCGACATTTGGCCAAAACAGAAAACGATCTTTATACTTTAATAGCGCTTTGAAAATTCTCTCGGTCATAATCTAAGATAAATTGAACGGTGTAAAATCAATTGGCAAAACAATATCGGAAACTGACTTGAATGATACCACCATCACTAACTCTAAACAAACCGGCAATCTTGGATAAAGTAGCACCTTCACCGCTTGAGCCTAAGCGATATAATACGATTGCTAATTTTGTTTCCAGAGGGAACTGTTTACAAGAACGTGATTGGTTGAAGACCTCATCATCCCTTATTAAATTTAAAATAACATCGAAGGTTTTCCAGCTTACGCGTGTAATCTTCTTGAATCTGCTCTCATCAAGCTCCCATAACACTTCTTTTACAAACTTCTTACATTTTGGAACGCTATTTTGAATAAACGGCACACTGTATCTGCATTCTTCGCCTAGGGCACAAACAAACAGAAGTTCCTCTAATATTTTATCTTATTTTCTTCCTTTCTCTTCTAGAAAAAAATATAAAACTTTACTCATATGAAGCAAAATACAATTTAAGTTATTACCTTCGTCTTCACAAAAAAATTCGACAATCATCAAATCATTTAATGCTCCTACTTGTAATAAATTAAGCAGTTTTTGTTTTTCGCTTATTCTCGGCATTTTTAAATGTTTACTTTTTACAAATGACAATAAACAAGCTAAACAGCTGACTTTTAATAGCTTTGCCATCACGGTTTTCCATGGGGCATTCATTTAACCGTAGTGGCAACTTTGCAACTTCGCAATTATTACAAACATGCGACATTATATGAGTACCATTAATGTTTTTATGAATGTTTGTTTTGATGTCAATTGTTATTTTTATTTTGTTTATGTTTCTTTATATTGTTATAGTTAATCTTGAAGACGGTTACAGTAGGTTACCGAAATATATTGAAATAAACTCAACAATTTTTGAAAATTTTATTTACAAAATTGGACCTCAAGCCGGCAAGAAAATTATTTATTTAAAAAAGGAAGGTCGCTTAAAGCTTATAATGATTATTTTTATATTTTAACAATTTTAATATAAATTATTTAAATTTACTAATTAAAGATATTTTATTTAAAATTATGTTGTTAATTATTTTTATACTCATATTAACTTCCTTTCCAAATAAATTTTAAAATATTTTCTAGTTTTTCAAATATTTTAAATAAATATTTTCCAATTTTTAAATATTTTAATAGATATTTACTCTTTTTAAAATATTTTAAATAAATATTTTCAAATAAATTGATATCTTTTAACATATATTGACACGCTTTCCCGTTCACCCCTACGCACTCGTCCATTCACACATTCTGAAAATCAAAACAATTATAATACAAACAATACAATTAATCAAGAGACAACACAAAATTCAATTACAGTACAAAATACAAACTTGAATCAAAATTTAACACAAAATTCAGACATTCATACAACACAAAACCTTATTTCAAACATAACACATGAAAATATTTCTTCTACTAAATCAAGGGCAATTTGAAATTAATAATATCACTGATGATAATTTAAAAATTCAAAACTTTCTAGCTACCCTTCAACGAGATACGATTTCTAAAATTTTTGACCTTAATAACCCTCATATATGTAGTACTCCTATATTGCTACAAAAGGCTAGGTACATTCCCAAACATCAGAGTGCCGATATATTTGTGTTTAAACGTTTTTGTTTTTGTATGCAATAATAGAATATACCTAAATTTAATTTTTTTCTAGTCACACTTAGCTGCTACAATCACAAAATTTTTATAGGCTGTCTTGCTTTGATTTCGAATTCAAAACACATTACGAACATTTTCTAATAGCAATGTGGGCGGCCACCGTGGTGTGATGGTAGCGTGCTCCGCCTACCACACTGTATGCCCTGGGTTCGCACCCTGGGCAAAGCAACATCAAAATTTTAGAAATAAGGTTTTTCAATTAGAAGAAAATTTTTCTAAGCGGGGTCACCCCTCGGCAGTGTTTGGCAAGCGCTCCGAGTGTATTTCTGCCATGAAAAGCTCTCAGTGAAAACTCATCTGCCTTGCAGATGCCGTTCGGAGTCGGCAAAAAAGATTTAGGTGCCATCCGGCCAATTTGTAGGGAAAATCAAGAGGAGCACGACGCAAATTCGGAGGTTATCGCGCCTTACATTTATTTTTTTTTTTTTAATTTATTTTAATATGGGAATATTACATATATGTTAACCCTTCTCCTCTTTTCAAAAAATATAATACAATTAAAAAAGATTTTATTTGAAAGGTTTTCTCTTAGTGAAGAAAAACGATTAGAACAATTATTTTCAAGAGCTGAACTTGGTCATCGTTCACCATCTGAATTATTCAGATTTATGAAATCACTTATAGGTTCTGACTCAATTGTTAGCCAAGAATTACTCTTTCAATCGTGGATTCGTAAATTACCACAAGAAATACAAATTCATTTTACTTCCAGTAATAATCAAAACAGAGATGAAATTGTTATTTTGGCTGACAAAATTTTTGATTTAATCAACAAACCTAATTCTTCCTCGAGATTCAGAAATTTTTCAATCAATCGTAATTTGAATTCACAAACAAATATTTGTTGGTATCACCAAAAATTTAAGAATAATGCTTTTAAATGTATACCTCCATGAAATTTTAATCAAAATAATAATTCAAATTCTGAACAAAATTTAAATTGAATCGCTTCATTATGACGGAGGCGGATAATGGAACTATAACAAAACCTTCTCGCCGCCATTCATATTTGATAAATTTAACAAACTTAATTTTCTTATTGATACCGGCGCAGTTGTATCTGTTATTCCTTTTTCAAAATTTACAAAAGAGATTCGGATCTTTCATTAACTGCAGCTAACGGTTCTTCAATCGAAACTTTCGGTACAAAACTTCTTAAAATTGATTTATGTTTAAGAAGGGATTTTGAATTTCCCTTTATTATCGCGAATATTGATACACCTACTTTAGGAGCAAACTTTTTAGAGGAATTTGGAATTATCGTTAATATGAAAAATGAAGAAATTATGGATTCTACAACAAAACTTAGGGTTTCTGGATCTTTTGGATTGTCTGATATTTTCTCACTCAAAATTCCTCTTGTCGAAAATAATTTTTCAAAATTATTTAATGAATTTCCGTCTATTACCTGTGAACCAGATTACACTAAAGAAGTGAAACACCATATGGTTCACAGCATAGGAACAAAAGCTGTTTTACCATTTTTGAAACCCAGACGTCTTGATCCAATCAAATTTAAAATTGCTAAAGCTGAATTTGAATTCCTAGTTAAAACAGGTATATGCAGACCCTCAAATTCTCCCATTGCATCTCCTCTTCATCTCGTTCCTAAAAAAGAACCAAATGATTGGAGACCTTGTGGAAATTACCGACGATTAAATTTGATTACTATACCAGATCGGTAATCTTTACCAAATATTCATGATCTGATAATTTATTTAAAAAATAAACAAATTTTTTCAAAAATTTATCTTGTTCGTGCATATCACCAGATTCCAATGCCAGAAGAAGATATTCACAAAACAGCAGTTACTACTCCATTTGGCATATTTGAGTTTATACGTATGCCATTTGGTCTTCGAAACAGTGCTCAAATATTTCAACGTTTTATTAATGAACTATTTTCAGGTTAAGATTTTGTTTTTGTTTACATTAACTATCATCCGGTGGCGAAATCCTGAGCCAGATAATAATTTTGCATGTAAATGCAACAACAACGATTTGAGCCAGATAAATCCAGATAGAAGTCTGGTTCAATTTGTGAGCCAGATAATTTGTTAATTACTTCTTTTTAGGTTGGCAACGCGGCCTTTAATATACCTAATTTTTCAAAAATAGATGTCGCTGCTTAGCTTTTCGCCGTACGAGTTAAATTAAAAACAGCGGCGACATCTGCCTATCACATTTCACGTATGCGAAAATTTCACGACATCTGCTGCTCAAGTCTCTCAATAATCCAGAGCATTCCCGTGAGAATTGAGCGTGAGCCGGAGCTGTAAGACTCACTGAAAGACGGCAAATGATGACATACTTGTTGCTAATGAAGTTCAACATATTGAACATTTAAAATCTGTATTTCAAAGGCTCGAAAAATAATATTTAAATATTAAACCGAATAAATGTATCTTTGGAGTAACTAAATTAGATTTTCCCAGTTACGAAATTTCTTCTCAAGGTATTAGACCTTCTTTAGAACGTATTGAATCACGTATATCCATCACTAATTTTGAAAAATCTGTTTCTATTAACAAATTGCAAAAATGTTTAGGCATGGTAAATTACTACCACAGATACATAAAAATGTTAGCAACAGAACTTAGTCCTTTATATGAATTGCTAACGTTTGCAGTCACAAATAAAAGCAAACAATTAAATTGGACAAATGAAACAACAATAACTTTCGTAAATGTTAAAAAACTTTTTGCTAAAAATACTTACTTACAACTTTCGACAAAAATGGTACACTATCATTAGCTGTAGATGCATCAAATGTTGCTATTGGAGCAGTTTTACAACAAACTAGCAATAATATATTGGAACCATTAGATTATTTTTCAAGAAAACTAACTCCAACAGAAATAAATTATTCAACATTTGATCGTGAACTTTTGGCAATCTATAATTCGGTTAAGCATTTTAAACATTTTCTTGAAGGTAGAACTTTTACAATTTATACTGATTATAAACCTTTAACTCATGGTCTAAATTCTTAGGTGGATAGATCTCCTCGTCAACTACGGCATCTTGAATATATTGCTCAATTTACAAATGATATACAACATATACGTGGAAAAGACAACATAGTTGCCAATACACTTTCCCGTATTCCCGAAATAAATGCAACTTCAACTCAAGATATAAATTTAGAAACTTTATATAAAGAACAATAAACTCATACATTTTTACAAAAACCCATTTCAGATCGAAATTTCAAAAAATTATTTTAAAGAAATTTATATTCCAGTTATTAATTTAAATATATTGTGTGATATTTCTCTACAACCTTTAAGATCTTATGTTCCACATTCTATGAGAAGAATTATATTTGACAAAATTCACTCACTATCTCATCCAAGTATAAGAACAACTAGAAAATGAATTCGAAATAAATATTATTAGCCTAACATGCTTAAAGAAATTAACGATTGGACTTCATCTTGCATCAGTTGTCAAAAATCCAAAATTTGAAGACATACTAAATCTCCTATTCGAAAAATTCTAATACCATCAGGTCGTTTCGGTTAGCCAGGTCTCTGTTAATGCAATTATATCATATTCATGTGATATTATATTACGGTATAATTGTGATGATTTCGTACGCATACCACTCACATTATGATAATAGAGCACATAATTTGCTCTTGAATCATTAATGGAATTAATATTAACGTTAGATTCTACACCTAAGACTTCAGGGAAACTATTTTCCGGTGGAGCCGAAAAGGGCAAACAGTCACCCCAGTAGGCCAAAGTTCAGGTTTGAGCATTTTACTACACCAAGATCCTGGAACACGAAGTTTGAATGTAATTCGCCTTAGTGATTCAAAGGAAGTACCTTTTTTAACAAGCCCGTGGCAAGATATGAGCTCTCTTTGTATACCAGAATGTTTACATAAATAATCGACAATGTTATCAGTCGTGACTGTTGGCAAAAATCATGGCACTTAATCTTGGCAACACTTAGCTCAGAATTTTCATTTGAGCCAATAATACGCAAATGTTTGTTATTACCATTTTTCCTTGAAGCAGTGTCTCTGACAATTGGGTATATCAATGTTATTGTTGTTGTTAGTATTAACCCCAGCATCAGTACAAGACTCAGCTCATTCTTCACATCTAGAAGGTAGCCCTGTATTGTTATTGTTCGCTCCCTGCTCAATATTTCACATATGGTGCTTTGTTGATTTTTTGCAATTCTCTTCCTCTTCACAACCTCTAGCCAATCATCATTATTATTTTCAATGTCAGTAACATTATCATTTTTACCGAACTGTACAATAGTGATACCAGCATCACATACATTAGCTGATTCAGAAATGGGGAGCGGAGAGGAGATGTTGTTGTCGTCAGTGAGAGTGAGAATTGGTGAAGTGCGATCAATTGCAATATTAGAATTGCGAGTTTTGGATTCAACATAAGAAGGCAAACGTTTAGCTGGAGTACCAGGCGAGAGCTCAGCTTCACTGCCAGAACGTTTAGCAGTTACTTCAGCATACCAAGCAGTAGATGCCGAATTTGATGATAACGCAGCAGCAGCCTCACTAGACTCAGTAGAAGTAGGGACGCCAGCAGCAGCACATTGTGTTTGTTGAGTAGACTTCGTACTTTTGTTTGTATCTTGCATATTAGGCGAATTAGCAGGCGAGTCAATCAACTTCCCACGAGAGCGAGTTATGATTGTATTGCTTTTGTTGGCACTATTTTGCCTTTTTATCGAAGACGTATGATTATTGTTGACGCTAACAAGTATTTGTTGCATTTCTGCTAACGACGTACATAATTTATTAAAATCTGACCAACGTATAGATATAGTGCAGCTTATGCAATTGTCACATACGAACATAATGTTCGAGTAGATTGAGAGCCACATTATTTAGTTTAGCATATTTTATATGGATTTTATATCCACAGAAATCACATGAGATGAAATCTTCTCCCACAAATTCAGTAAAACTACTTAGGCATCGCGAAATAAGTAAATAAACGGAGCAATCGGAAACAAGTCCGCACACAACGAATGCTCATTGCACGTTGTTGGACCTCTTCCAATTTCAAATTAAAATTGTTTTATTTTAACAATTTTTGACAGATTTTCACATTGGCTTGAAGCTTATCCACTTAAAACCATTTCAACAAATACTATAGTAAAAACTTTTATTCAAAATTATATACCACGATTTGGTATACCATTAAATATTACAGTAGATCAAGGTTCACAACTCACTTCAAATTTTTTTACGGAATTAACTAAACTTATAGGTTCTCATAAAATCCATACATCTCCTTACCATCCCCAAGCAAATGGCATGATAGAAAGATTTCATCGAACTTTAAAAGCAGCAATTATAGCATCAAACTACTCGGTTCATTGGTCTGACATTTTACCATTCATTCTACTTGGTTTACGAACTTCTATTAAAGAAGATTTAAAATGTTCATATGCTGAACTTGTTTATGGCCAAACACTTAGAAAACCTGGTGAATTTATTGTTTCAAATAGTAATAAAGAACATGATTTTTCTAATGGCGCTCTTCACAAAATAAGAGAATATTTGTCGCTTGTTCGTTCTAAAGTTTTTCATCATAAAAAAGAACACGTTTTCGTTCCTAAAAAATTAGAAAATTGTGAGTATGTTTTTGTTAAAGTTCTTCGCAAATCTAATTTAGAATCACCTTATGAAAGACCTTTTAGAGTTATTTCTAAGAAACATAAAACATTTACAATTCAATACAAAAATACTATTAAAAATTTTTCGATTGATTTACTTAAACCAGCAAATATACTTATTAACACTAATTTAACACAAATACAAATACATTAAACAACAAAAAACAAAAATTGTTATATTCAATATTAATAAATAATTTGTTTGTTTTAAATTTTCTTGGAGGGGGAGAAAATATAGTGTTTATTATTTGTTGTTAAATTATTCACTTTGTATTTTATACTTCGAATTTTAATTATTTTGTTATCGAATTACTTTTTGGTAAATGAAAGTTTGTATATACTTCAAAAAGAAAATTTTTGATTATAATATTTTAAATATCAAATAAATCAAATAATATTTAAAAAAAATAAATATTTTAATATTTGGTTAACCACCAAACCACTTCCCCCCTTAAACACTTCCCCTCTTAAAGACGGTCGTCCCGAGTGTCATCTAAAAAAAGGTAATTTGTTGAAATTTATGTAAGTTGGTTGATCATCAGAAAGTTGTTTGACTTTAATTGGGTTTACCTTTCCAGCTGAATTTGGTCAGTATTAACAATGGGGAGTATTACTATTTTATTTTTGTGTTTCCTCCAAGACTTGAGAAAAATGATTATGGTGATAAAGGTCATTGCAACTGCTCCAAATGAATGGGAGCTACTGGATATTGTTGCTGTCTTGATAAAGTTAATTCTACGTATGTTGTTTATGTGGAATTCTTTCAGAGCTTCGAGAGAGAGCAATTCGATGCGGATTTTTTCTGATGGTGCAGGTTGCAGTGCTGCTGGGATTGCCGGCAGTGGGATCAAATCGTATTTGATAAAAGATTGGCTATTTGTTTTCAGCGTTGAATTATGGAAAATAATCAGATGTGTGGCTGATAGGTTTTTTCTTATGACGTCAAAATCTATTTGAACTTGGAAGCCGTTAAGTAGTAAAACGCCGGGTTTTATTTCCTCAATTTGTTTAATGTGATGGCCATTGCTGATGGTGCCAGTAGAGTTTAAACTATTTATAATTCTAGGAATACAGCTACTGTTACTTATGTTTACTAAATTGGTTTGTTTACAAATTTCAAATTTCTTATAATTATCGTAAGTATTTTTTATTGCATATATTTCATTTTTTTCTTATAGTATTTTTTCAAATTTGCAATTAATTATATTTTTGTTTTGTTTGACCAAAAGTCTTACAAAAATAGTTTGGACATTTTCTTTAACAGCTACTGTTATTTTTAAATGGTTTTATTTAGCTTGACTTGACAGGCAGGACGCAAGGCCGCATGCACGGCCGTTGTGAACGAATTTTGTAATTGAAATTTAAGTACCTTCCCGATAAGCTTGAAACTTGGAATATAGCTCAGAACCCGATGACACTGCAATAATTATAAAAAAATCTCCGCTGGGTGGCACAAGGATCGAGATATTCACAAAAATCGTATTTGCCGTCCGATTTAGCTCGTATTTTAAACACATAATACATACAAGAATAGAAAGCGACCTATAAAAAATCGCCGCTAGGTGGCGCAAGGATCGAGATATTAGAGATAGTTTAGAGTTTTATTCATTAATTCTTTGTGGTCCGATTTGGTTCATATTTGGAACACATAATACATACAAGAATAAAAAGCGACCTATTGTAAGGTAACCCTTATGACAAGTGTTGAGTGACCATAACATCAATCATTAAATATTAACCACGTCAATTTTTTTGACCACACCAATCACTCACAATGAGGGTTACCTTAACAAACGTCAAATTGAATGACGCCAGAATTTTTGCGCGTTCAAAGTGTCCGGTTGTATTTTTTTGATAGCTCAGCCGCTATAAAATATATTGTACTCTAATAAAAAAGTCTTTCTAATAAATGTGTGTAAATCCAAACTTTTATTGTTTCGGTATCCAACCATCTTGGATTGAATCAAGAAAGAAATAAAGCGTTAGTGCAGAACCGTGGGAGCAATTACCCAAATAGGAGCAACATACTTCTTTGTGCATGTCGGCAGTGAGCGTTATGTTAAGGGTGGAAAAAGAGATGACCACGATGGTCATCTTACATGGCGACCGTGACTCCGCTTGCGGAAAAACGGCTCCGGGGAAGTGGAATAATCCCCCGCAACATAAAGTCAAAAGACATTAATAGATTTAAATCTAAAAATATGTGCGTGGTAGTTGTGAAAAAAAAAATGCGTGGTGGTTGTGTTAATACAAAATATGCAAAAAAAAAAAAATACATAAAATCAGAATTACATGAAGTAAACATTTTTTTTCCAAAAACAAAGTTTACATAAAATTATTTAATTACAAAAAAGTTTATTGCAACAAAATTTTAAAAATTACATGGAATAAACTCTAATTTCAAAATACAAAATCTAACTACAAAAATTATAAAATTTGAAAAAAAAACCACAAAAAAAATTACAAAATTTCGAAAAAAAAAACAAAAAAAAATTATAAAATTATAAAAAGACTACAAAAATAAATTTTTAAAAATTACAAAAAACTACAAAAATTAATTACAAAATTCCAAGGAGACTGCAAACAATTTTTAATAAAATTTCAAAAATACAAAAATCATAAAATTTCAAAAATTACAAAAAATGTTAAAAAAAAAATTCAAAAAACTACAAAAAAGTATAAAATTCCAAAATCTACAAAAACTCATAAAATTTTGAAACCTACAAAAAAAAAAAAAAGTTATAAACTACAAAAACTAATACAATTTCAAAAACAAATCTTTTAAATGGTAAATAAAAACCAAATTACATATAAAAAAGTGGACTTTTACAAAAGACACCTAGGAACAAAAGTAGCGGTGGTACATGCATAAAAACATATATACATGTATGAACAGAAATTTTGAACTTTTGAAAATGCTGTACCACGCCATAAATCACAACCACCCGCTACGTCTTTAAAACGCACTACCGTTAATAGCGGTAAAATCATGCCATTTACTCAATACCATCAACTCAACCAGAAAAGCATACATAACGAAAGTAATAGAGGAAGAAAAAACCAGTCAGCAACAGCATCACCTTGGACGGCAACAGCTACATCAGCAGAAGCGAAACAAATACTAACAACAACTTACACCAGCAAGCAGAGAATACAAAGAGCGGTACAGTAGAGTAGATTAGTGTATACGTATATATCTAATATTTGATTTCTGTGTATAAGTAGACACTTTGTTCTGTATGTAATCTTTTTCAATACCTGTATACTATGCATGTAGCAAATCAATTTGACACTCTTGCCTTTGTACATATGTATGTACTTTTTCTATAAACATTTATATACTATGCATGTAGCAACAAAAATTGACACTTTGTTTCTAAACATTTGTATACTCCGCATGTACCAACACATTTTTTTCTCTCACACTTTAACCAAATATTTAATATAAACATTTAAATATCGCAAAAATTTTTTGAATGTACATTAAAAATAATTTTAAATATACGGCCACCACATGCATATTATCACGCATATATTACTATCTTCTTTCTTTTTCAAGCATTAATATGGAACTTGAATTTTTTATTTATAATGCGAATATTGCTTCGTAATATATACAATCGGAAAAATATTTTTTTAAAATTTATACATTTTTTTAAACCCATTTGAAACGCAAATTATACAGCAATCTTATATGTATCAAATCTTTTCGCCAAAATTTTGCGATAATTATTCAAAGCTAATCAATTTTGAAAATTCTCATTGACTTTAAATATCAATATAGACAGGTTACAGTCACATAATGGTAATGGTGAAAATTTATTTTTATCGGTGAAAACTTACTTTTTCTCTTTTTCGAATTACTTCTTCGGAAATCAAACATCTTAGATATAACAAATATTTACATATTTTTCTCAACAAGTACAGTGCCATCCAAATAGTTTAACAATTCCTTCGAAGTATCACACGAATACAGTGTATTTCAAATATTTCAACATATTTTACATTTGCGACTCTTTTAAAACTGTGCATCATATACAGTGGCTTTCAAATACTCCAACAGTTTTTTTTCTTTGCATTATTAAACGAATACGTGCGGTTTAAATATTTCAACATTCACTTGCATTTACATTTCCTTCAAAGTAAGTCACGAATACAGTGCCTTCCGAATATGTGAATCTTATTTACCATTTACCAATTAACTCATCGATTTTGAATATTTCGAATCTTCTCTGCTTGTGCAAAAAAAAAAATTTTTTTTAAATTGCAAACCACAATTACTGAGTGAATGAATATTTTCAAATTAATTTTTGTATAAACAGTGCCTACAGCGTTAGTCTTAACATTTTTCCGAATTTTTTTTCATACAACAACTTTTACTGCCACGGAGATAAACATTTTCAATAAATGTAATAAAGTTTTCAGATGTCAGTTGTCAAATGTCAGATTTTGATTCCAATTTCAAAGATTTACGCTATAATTTCACTAAAGTTACTAAACGAGTTTTAAATAACCGATCTATCTCAGCAAAAAAGTCAATAGAGTATGAAGATGCTTTAATTAAAAGCTATAACGAAATTATAAAGCAAGAAAATTCATATTTTGAAAATCGAGATAAGCCTAGTTCAGTAATCGAAAGTTTGTCAAAGTGCAGAGAACAACTCACTAAATGTTTTGCTAGAATTAACTGCAATATAAAAATACCCAAAGATCTTTCTGAATTAATACAAGAAAGGGAATCAAGTTCTGATTTTGATACTGAGGAAGAAATCTCTGACGAACCGACAACTTCAGCATAAAAAGCTAGTATTATTAAAAAAGTACCGTATCTTTTCTTGAGGATTTTCCTGGATTTTCCAATTCACTTCACAACAAAAATTTAGATACAATTAGCGAAGAACAACCAACAATGGCGACTCCAGAGCAACCCCCAGCGGGTTAGGGGATCAGAATATACCCGCGGTAGGTATGCCTGTCGTAAGAGGCGACTAAAATACCAGTTTCAAGGGGCTGTGTAGCGCAACCTTTCAGGTTGCCAGCGCAATATATAGCTTCTCTAAACCCAATTGTCAACCTCACCTATCCGCGGCGAATCCTGTTTCACTAACAGACGAGGCTCTGGCGACCCCAAGCTCCTCATGGAACTTTGGGGTAGGGAGGGAGGGAATGGCCTGAATGTTTAATGTGGCCACATAAATCGTTCCCGAGATGGTCGGGCTAGCACCTTAATGATGCTATGGTACCGGAGCGTACCGGATTTGTATCCGGCAAAGGACCATCACATCGATAACACTCCCCAAAGCCTTCGGGGAGCAACCTTATAGCTACAACAACAACAACAACAACTCCAGAGCAAAAGAAAACTTGTATTACTATCTGTGCATCCATAATTAGAGAAAACTACAGCGGCGATCCGCTTTTACTTGTATCCTTTATAGATAAAATAATTTTGATAGAGGATTTGATGGAAGAAAATTTGACAAATACTTTCATTTCGTTTATAAAATCCAAGTTAGAAAGAAAAGCGCGTGAGGCAATTCCAAATGAAGTAACAACAATTCAACAAATAAAAGTGCGTTAAAATGTAGAATAAAACCTGACAACTCAAAAGTTGTTGCAGGAAAAATTGCATCTTTAAAAGTTTTTAATAATAATCACTCACATATTTTAGAACGATCGTTAGTTATAGAAGGAATGACTCAGGAAAAAGCGCACGAAATGGCAGTCGAACAAACCGTCAACGTTTGTCGGCTTAACACTCGCTCAGACCTAGTAAAATCAATTTTAGCGTCAACTACGTTTACTGATTCTAAGGTTGTAGTTGCGAAAATGATCGTAGAACAAAATAACCATGCAAGTGAAAGGCAGGTATTAGCGTTTAGATCGCGTTATAACAGGCAAAATATTAGTTTTCGAGGTAACTTCAGGTCAAATCAATATAATAGGAACAACTTTTCGAGGTACAACAACAATTTTAACAGAAACAACAATAACAATTATGGGCATAATAACAACAATAATTATGGCTCGCGAGGTAATGGTAATTTTCGTAATAACAATAGCAGGCCCTAAACAGAAACAACAGCAATAACAACAGTAACAACAACAATCGACGTTCAAATACAACAAATAACGCTAGTGTTCGCACTTTAAACGCCAACGGCCCTCAGGAGCGAAGACTAGGAGACCATAATCTCAATTAAATAACGTTTTTCAAAATTAATCTATTTATTGTCTAAACCTGAACTACTCAGATTTTATCGAATTGAATTGCAATGACTCTTTTAAAACATGCACTTTCTTAGTAGATACACAGGCTGATATATCAATTATAAAACTTTCAATTTTTACTAAAACATTTAAACATTTGAATATTAAAAAATTGCGGAAAGTTAATAAAGTACAAAAAATCGATACCACCTACATGCGGTAAACTTGTCATACTAAAAACTAAATTACAAACATAATAGGTACGCGGCGGCGATATTGTCCGTAAATTCTTTTTTATACTCAGTTGAGCAGAGCTCACAGAGTATATTAAGTTTGATTGGATAACGGTTGGTTGTACATATATAAAGGAATCGAGATAGATATAGACTTCCATATATCAAAATAATCAGGATCGAAAAAAAATTTGATTGAGCCATGTCCGTCCGTCCGTCCGTCCGTTAACACGATAACTTGAGTAAATTTTGAGGTATCTTGATGAAATTTGGTATGCAGGTTCCTGAGCACTCATCTCAGATCGCTATTTAAAATGAACGATATCGGACTATAACCACGCCCACTTTTTCGATATCGAAAATTTCGAAAAACCGAAAAAGTGCGATAACTCATTACAAAAGACAGATAAACCGACGAAACTTGGTAGATGGGTTGACGTTATGACGCAGAATAGAAAATTAGTAAGATTTTGGACAATGGGCGTGGCCCCGCCCACTTTTACAAGAAGGTAATTTAAAAGTTTTGCAAGCTGTAATTTGGCAGTCGTTGAAGATATCATGATGAAATTTGGCAGGAACGTTACTACTATTACTCTATATGTGCTAAATAAAAATTAGCAAAATTGGATAAAGATCACGCCCACTTTTTAAAAAAAAATTTTTTTAAATTCAAATTTTAACAAAAAATTTAATATTTTTACTGTATATAAGTAAATTAAGTCAAAATTCAACTCCAGTAATGATATGATGCAACAAAATACAAAAATAAAAGAAAATTTCAAAATGGGCGTGGCTCCGCCCATTTTCATTTAGTTTGTCTAGAATACTTTTATTGCCATAAGTCGAACAAAAATTTACCAATCCTTCTCAAATTTGGTAGGAGCATAGATTCTATGACGGTAACTGTTCTCTGTGAAAATGGGCGAAATCGGTGGAAGCCACGCCCAGTTTTTATACACAGTCCACCGTCTGTCCTTCCGCTCGGCCATTAACACAATAACTTGAGCAAAATCCGATATATCTTTACTAAACTTAGCCCACGTACTTACCTGAGCTCACTTTTTCTTGGTATAAAAAATGGGCGAAATCTGACTTTATCGATATCGAAAATTACGAAAAATGAAAAAAATGCCATAATTCTATACCAAATACGAAAAAAGGGATGAAACATGGTAACTGGATTGGTTTGTTGACGCAAAATATAACTTTGGAAAAATCTTTGTAAAATGGGTGTGACACCTACCATATTAAGTAGAAGAAAATGAAAAAGTTCTACAAGGCGAAATCAACAGCCCTTGGAATCTTGGCAGGAATACTGTTAGTGGTATTGCATATATGAATAAATTAGCAGTACCCGACAGATGATTTTCTGGATCACCTGGTCCACATTTTGGTGGATATCACGAGAACGCCTTCACATATACATCTAAGGGCCACTCGCTTTTAAAACCCTCATTAATACCTTTAATTTGATATCCATATCGTACAAAAACATACCAGAGTCACCCCTGTCCCACCCTAATGGCGATATCTCGAAAAGGCGTCCACCTATAGAACTAATGCCCCCTCTCTCTTAAAATGCTCAGTAACACCTTTCGTTTGATACCCATATCGTACAAACATTCTAGAGTAACCCCTGGCCCACCCTAATGGCGATATCTCGAAAAGGCGTCCACCTATAGACCTAGTGTCCACTCCCTCTTAAAATGCTCAGTAACACCTTTCGTTTGATACCCATATCGTACAAACATTCTAGAGTCACCCCTGGCCCACCCTAATGGCAATATCTCGAAAAGGCGTCCACCTATAGACCTAATGCCCACTCCCTCTTAAAATGCTCAGTAACAGCTTTCGTTTGATACCCATATCGTACAAACATTCTAGAGTCACACCTGGCCCACCCTAATGGCGATATTTCGAAAAGGCGTCCACCTATAGAACTAAGGATTACTCCCTTTTAAAATACTCATTACCACCTTTCATTTGATACCCATATCGTACAAACACATTCTAGAGTCACCCTGGCCCACCCTAATGGCGATATCTCGAAAAGGCGTCCACCTATAGACCTAATGCCCACTCCCTCTTAAAATGCTCAGTAACACCTTTCGTTTGATACCCATATCGTACAAACATTCTAGAGTCACCCCTGACCCACCCTAATGGCGATATCTCGAAAAGGCGTCCACCTATAGACCTAATGTACACTCCCTCTTAAAATGCTCAGTAACACCTTTCGTTTGATACCCATATCATACAAACATTCTAGAGTCACCCCTGTCCCACCCTAATGGCGATATCTCGAAAAGGCGTCCACCTATAGACCTAATGCCCACTCCCTCTTAAAATGCTCAGTAACACCTTTCGTTTGATACCCATACCGTACAAACATTCTAGAGTCACCCTTGGTCCAGCTTTATGGCGATATCTCGAAAAGGCGTCCACCTATAGAACTAAGGATTACTCCCTTTTAAAATACTCATTACCACCTTTCATTTGATACCCATATCGTACAAACACATTCTAGAGTCACCCTGGCCCACCCTAATGGCGATATCTCGAAAAGGCGTCCACCTATAGACCTAATGCCCACTCCCTCTTAAAATGCTCAGTAACACCTTTCGTTTGATACCCATACCGTACAAACATTCTAGAGTCACCCTTGGTCCAGCTTTATGGCGATATCTCGAAAAGGCGTCCACCTATAGAACTAAGGATTACTCCCTTTTAAAATACTCCTTACCACCTTTCATTTGATACCCATATCGTACAAACACATTCTAGAGTCACCCCTGGCCCACCCTAATGACGATATCTCGAAAAGGCGTCCACCTATAGAACTAAGGATTACTCCCTTTTAAAATACTCCTTACCACCTTTCATTTGATACCCATATCGTACAAACACATTCTAGAGTCACCCCTGGCCCACTATAATGACGATATCTCGAAAAGGCGTCCACCTATAGAACTAAGGATTACTCCCTTTTAAAATACTCCTTACCACCTTTCATTTGATACCCATATCGTACAAACACATTCTAGAGTCACCCCTGGCCCACCCTAATGACGATATCTCGAAAAGGCGTCCACCTATAGACCTCATGCCCACTCCCTCTTAAAATGCTCAGTAACACCTTTCGTTTGCTACCCATACCGTACAAACATTCTAGAGTCACCCCTGGCCCACCCTAATGGCGATATCTCGAAAAGGCGTCCACCTATAGACCTAATGCCCACTCCCTCTTAAAATGCTCAGTAACACCTTTCGTTTGATACCCATATCGTACAAACATTCTAGAGTCACCCTTGGTCCACCTTTATGGCGATATCTCGAAAAGGCGTCCACCTATAGAACTAAGGATTACTCCCTTTTAAAATACTCCTTACCACCTTTCATTTGATACCCATATCGTACAAACACATTCTAGAGTCACCCCTGGCCCACCCTAATGACGATATCTCGAAAAGGCGTCCACCTATAGAACTAAGGATTACTCCCTTTTAAAATACTCCTTACCACCTTTCATTTGATACCCATATCGTACAAACACATTCTAGAGTCACCCCTGGCCCACCCTAATGACGATATCTCGAAAAGGCGTCCACCTATAGACCTCATGCCCACTCCCTCTTAAAATGCTCAGTAACACCTTTCGTTTGCTACCCATACCGTACAAACATTCTAGAGTCACCCCTGGCCCACCCTAATGGCGATATCTCGAAAAGGCGTCCACCTATAGACCTAATGCCCACTCCCTCTTAAAATGCTCAGTAACACCTTTCGTTTGATACCCATATCGTACAAACACATTCTAGAGTCACCCTGGCCCACCCTAATGGCGATATCTCGAAAAGGCGTCCACCTATAGACCTAATGCCCACTCCCTCTTAAAATGCTCAGTAACACCTTTCGTTTGATACCCATATCGTACAAACATTCTAGAGTCACCCTTGGTCCACCTTTATGGCGATATCTCGAAAAGGCGTCCACCTATAGAACTAAGGATTACTCCCTTTTAAAATACTCCTTACCACCTTTCATTTGATACCCATATCGTACAAACACATTCTAGAGTCACCCCTGGCCCACCCTAATGACGATATCTCGAAAAGGCGTCCACCTATAGAACTAAGGATTACTCCCTTTTAAAATACTCCTTACCACCTTTCATTTGATACTCATATCGTACAAACACATTCTAGAGTCACCCCTGGCCCACCCTAATGACGATATCTCGAAAAGGCGTCCACCTATAGACCTCATGCCCACTCCCTCTTAAAATGCTCAGTAACACCTTTCGTTTGCTACCCATACCGTACAAACATTCTAGAGTCACCCCTGGCCCACCCTAATGGCGATATCTCGAAAAGGCGTCCACCTATAGACCTAATGCCCACTCCCTCTTAAAATGCTCAGTAACACCTTTCATTTGATTCCCATATCGTACAAACACATTCTAGATACACCCCTGGTCCACCTTTATGGCGATATCTCGAAACGGCGTCCACCTATGGAACTAAGGATCACTCCTTTTCAAAATACTCATTAACAGCTTTCATTTGATACCCATATCGTACAAACACATTATAGAATCACCTCTGGTCCACCTTAATGGGGACATCTCGAAAAGGCGTCCACCGATAGACCTAAGGCCCACTCCCTCTTAAAATGCTCAGTAACACCTTTCATTTGATACCCATATCGTACAAACAAATTCTAGAGTCAGCCCTGGTCTACCTTTATGGCGATATCCCTAAATGGCGTTCATCCATAGAACTATGGCCTATTCTCTCTTAAAATACTCTTTAATACCTTTCATTTGATACACATGTTATACAACCACATTCCAGGGTTACCCCAGATTGATTTTCCTTATTTTGTCTCCATAGCTCTCAACTGAGTATGTTATGTTCGGTTACACCCGAACTTAGCCTTCCTTACTTGTTTTTTATTGTGTTTCCTCTTTTTTGCAAAATTCTTAGGCTTTCTAAGGTGTAACGCGCTTTTTCTCTCCTTTCGGTGTCTATTATTTTTATGTTTTCAAAATCAGCTGTGTGTTTATTTTCTATTGCATGCTGTGCCAAAGCTGTGCTTTGTTTTTGTTTACGTATATCTGCTTCGTGCTCCGTGGCACGCGGCAATAGAAAATAAACACACAGCTGATTTTGAAAACATAAAAATAATAGACACCGAAAGGAGAGAAAAAGCGCGTTACACCTTAGAAAGCCTAAGAATTTTGCAAAAAAGAGGAAACACAATAAACAAAAAAGAAGATACAGAAAATATCGCCGCCGCGTACCTATTATGTTTGTAATTTAGTTTTTAGTATGACAAGTTTACCGCATGTAGGTGGTATCGATTTTTTGTACTTTATTAACTTTCCGCAATTTTTTAATATTCAAATGTTTAAATGTTTTAGTAAAAATTGTGTTTTTCGTTAATTCTCCATCATTGTAAGTAAGAAAAAAAATTTTTGTGCAATCAATATTTATTTGCAATATTTTAAATTTTAAATCTTTGTGTATCTGATTGTGTTCTTTGTTGTTTTATTAAATAAATACAGTGTCACGCTCCTGAAGATGCCAAGGAAATTTGGCGAAACGTCGAGCTGAAAGGTGGAATAATCTTTATTTTTATTTTTATTTGCACCCAACACAATAGATCTGCGTAGCTTAAAATATACATAAATAAAACTTTCAAGTTTAAAACAAAATACTTACATAAATAACAACAATATCATAAATATAACGGGTGTTACGACAGATACAGTTTCAACATTGGGTACCATTAAAACAGAACTTTTTTATTCAAATTTTTCAATTCCACATACATTAAATGTAGTAGATGACAAATTCAACATACCGTCAGAGGGTATTTTATGCAAAGACTTTTTGAAAAAATACAATTGCAAAATAGACTATGCAAACGAGAGCATAACAATTGGCATTGCCAAAAATATTCATAAAATTTGAATTTTACGTATTACAACCGATAATACATTGGTAATTCCTCCTAGATGCGAAGTTTATCGCTTACTTAAGCTGAAAGAATCTAAACATCCAGTTATTATAGACGCACAGGAAACTTGTAGTGGTATGTTCACCGCAAAGTATATTGTTGACACTAATAATGCGATAATAAAAGTTTTAAACGTCACCGACGAGGTAAAATACGTAAGAAATTGTAACATAGTTACGGATGAAATCACCAACTATAACGTGTATAAAATCAATGATATTACAAAAGATTCGAAAAGGCCAGAGGAATTAAAATCAATTTTAGAAAAACAAATACCAAATTATGCCAAACCAAAACTTCTTGATTTATGTCTAAAATATGATGATATTTTTGCACAAAAACCGATCGCATGACGCTTAACAACTTTTACGAACAGAAATTACGATTGACAGATAAAAATCCTGTTTATATAAAAAAATTACCGCTTACCGTATTGTCAGAGAGAGGAAATTAAAAGACAAGTTGATAATTTATTACAAAATGATCTTATGGAACACAGTTATTCCAACTATAATAGCTCATTTATACTTGTGCCAAAGAAAAATCCAAATGGACAGAAATCATACCGCATGTGTGTCGACTTTAGAGCCGTAAACAAAAAATTGATAGCAGACAAATTCCCACTTGCACGAATAGACGATATTCTTGATAATCTACGCTGAGCCAAATATTTTTCTACATTGGATTTGTATACAGGTTTCCACTAAATCCCATTAAATAAAGAATCTAGAGACATCACTTCATTCAGCACTGATCGTGGTGCTTTTCGATGGAAAGTTTTACCATTCGGTTTAAACGTAGCTCCGAATTCATTCTCAATAATGATGTCAATTGCCTTTTCAGGAATCTCTCCCAACTAAGCCTTTCTATATGTCGATGATCTCATAGTCATTGGGTGTAGCGAAGCTCACCATCTTAAAAATTTAGAACAAGTCTTTCAAACATGCCAAAAATTTAATTTGCGTCTAAATCCCGAAAAATGCAACTTCATGCGTTCAGAAGTAGTTTTCCTAGGACACAAATGCTCATCAAAAGGTCTACTTCCCGACGATTCCAAAATAATTGCAATAAAGAAATATCCGAAACCTTGTGATAAAGATGCAGTAAGACGATTCGTGGCATTCGCCAATTACTATCGAAGGTTTATACCAAATTTTGCTTTAATAGCAGCACCTTTAAATAAACTTAGCAGGAAAAGAGTAGAATTTAAATGGGATGAGTCATGTGATATAGCATTTGAAAAACTTCGAAAATCTTTAATTTCTCCTCAAATTCTTCAATACTTAGACTTCAAAAAGGAATTTATAATTACTGTCGACGCTTCAAAAATTGGTTGTGGTGCTATTTTAAGTCAAAATAAAGTTGGCATTGACTTACCAATTTGTTTCGCGTCAAAATCATTTAATAATTCAGAACAAAAGAAATCAATAATTGAGTTAGAGCTTCTAGCTATATTTTTTGCAATAAAACAGTTCAGACAATACGTCTATGGCACACACTTTACCGTCAAGTCCGATCATCGTGCATTAGTTTACTTGTTTAATATGAAAGACCCCTCTTCAAAACTTTCACGTATTCGACTTGAACTGGCAGAATACAACTTCACTATTGAATACATAAAAGGTAAAACGAACGTAGGAGCAGATGCACTCTCTCGCATCACAATAGAAGAAATTAAAAATTCAGGCAAATCAATTTTAGCAGTACAGACATGATCACAGACAAAACAAGAACAATTAACTTATGAATTTTTTGGCGACCTTTTATCTTTAAATATGTATATATAGCTGGCTTTAGGTCCGTGTTTTATAATTGAAAAATTAAAAAATACCCTTCGATTCTTCTTTTAAATGGATATATTTCGATTGCTCAACGGCAATTATCTTCAGGATTGTAGCAACTAACAAAAATAATAAACATAACAATAAACAAATTTTGCATTTTACATTTCACATAAATACATACTTTTATTAACACGTCTGCTTTGTCCCACGTGGAGTATGGTACTGTTTTTTAGTGAGCAGGTGTTTGTAGATATGTGCGCTGTGATCTACGTCGCTCTTATAGTTCAGTCGTGTGTTAGTCGGAATATTAATAATGTGTAACATTTCTAGTGTGAAGCGTTTGTTATAGTGTTGTTCTTGTTGCAGTATTTTAGTCTCATCAAAGTTTGGTGTGTGGCCGCTGTCTGCACAGTGGGCCATGAGTGCAGTTTTTTGATTATTAACTTGATGGCAAAATTTAAAATCAGACTTATGCTGTGAAATTCTCGTTTTGAGTTTGGACTTTGTAGTACCTATATATATATTATTGCACGTTTCATCGCTATTGCCTTTACATGGTATCTTGTAAACTACATTATTTTTTTCCATTATTGGTATTTTCGATTTTGTTTTGTTAAATATGTTTTTTAAAGTGTTCGTAGGTTTATGCGCAATTTTTGTAGTTTCTTTATCATAGCAGTCAGATTTTGCTAAACGTTCTGATAGCTGCGGTACATAAGCCACCGACTTGAAAATAATGGGTTTATCGGGAGTTTTTGGTCTATTTAAATTTTTGGTTTTTCTTAATAAAGTTTTTATGGTTTTTTTCGGAAAATCATTGTTTCTTAGTAATGTGAAAATTTCTTTTTTAACTTCTTTGTGGTATACTTCATCTGAAGTCTGCAACATTTTCCGTATACAGCTCTTTGCTGTATTCATAATCATTGTTTTCGGATGTTTTGAATTAAAGTTTATAATTCGTCCTGATGCTGTAGGCTTTTGATACCACTTTAGTTTTAATTGATTTCCTCGTCTGTTTATTATGGAGTCCAGGTATGGTAATTCCTCGTCGTTCTCTAGTTCTATACTAAATTTTATATTTTTGTCAAAAGTGTTTAGTGTGTCAAGTGTGTTTTGTATTTCATTTTCTTTTATTATCGCGAATAGGTCGTCGACGTATTTGGTAAGTATTCTTGGTTTATGTCGCAACTTCAGCATAGTATCATCTAATAATTTTTCCATAACTATATCCGCTCTTATTGGGGATGTGGGTGCACCCATCGGCATTCCTTTTAGTTGCGTATAGATAGTATCATTGAATTTGAAATATCTGCTCTCTTGAATGCAGAATTAAATTATTTCCATGAACAGCGTTTTTGGTATCTTTGTGTATTCTTTGATTGTATTCCATTTCTCTTGTATTATTTCAAGTGCCAATTGTATCGGGATGCTAGGGAAAAGCGAAACTACATCAAAGGAAATAAGCTTTTCATCTTCGTATATGTATGTATTGTTTACTCTTTTTATAAACTCAATTGTGTTTTTAATATTGTACGTAGAACTCGCCGTTACGTCTTTTAAAATGTCTGCCATATATTTGGACAGTGTGTAAGAAGGTGACCCAATTGCTGAGCATATTGGCCTTAATGGAGTTCCTTCCTTATGAATCTTCGGGAGGCCGTAGATTCTGGGTGGCTGTGCGGTGGTTGTTATCATTCTTTTTCTCTCCATCTTTGTGATTATTTCCATGTTAAAAAGTTTTTCTACTAGAGCATTATTCTTGTTTTGTAAACGTGATGTTGGATCCTGTCTCTGAACTCTATATGTTGTTAGATCCATTAATATATCTTCCATTTTCTTATTATACTCTTCAATTTCCATTGCCACCGTTTTATTCCCTTTGTCGGATGTTAAAATTCTAATGTTTTTATTTTCATTCAGGAATTTCTTAGTTTGCTCCACTGTATCTAAAATTGCATTGTCTATTGTACAATGTTTGTTTGTTGTTGCATGATTTGATATTAACAAAGAGAGTTTTGTGCGAGCTTCCTCCTGTTGATCTTTGCTTTTTATGCTTTGTACCAAATCTTCGCCGTCTGCTATATATTTAAAGAGAGGGAAATTCTTGTTATCTACAGGTAGTCCGAACTTCGGCCCCTTTGCTAGCAATGCTTGAATATCTGGCGGGAATTCCAATTTGGTTTTGTTTACAAACCACTCTTTATGCTTGGTGTTGTTGGTGAATACTTCATTTCGTTTCGCTCTAATTTTCTCATATTTCAGCTCTTGACGTTTCTTTAAAGTTGTTGTGGTTTTATTAGCGACATTACTCTCGCTATCCAGTAATTCTTTGAAATCTTTTTCACTCAATTGTATTTTTAATTTGTTAGTTAATTGTTCTCTTTGTTGATTCAATCGTTGCAATATGTAGTGTTTTTGTTTTATAAGTAAGCTTAAGACTTTTGTAAGGAAAAAGTGTGTATGTCTGTGTAACATTTTATCTATGTCCGAGTGCTTGTTCAAGTCAGATACAAATAAATTCTTACATCTAGTGGAGTTTTTTATAAAATTCGGATTAATTTTTGATTTCCTACATTTTAATAGGAACTTAATACTTGATTTTACTTTTACCAATTTTTTAGAAGTAAACTGCAGTTTGTTGATTGTTTCTTTGGCGTTTCTGTTGTTGTTTTTTATTGTAGCATATCCCATGTTTGGTTGTTTATGCCTGCGGCGTGCCTTCCGTCTATATAAATTATGAATTTTTTGGCGACCTTTTATCTTTAAATATGTATATATAGCTGGATTTAGGTCCGTGTTTTATAATTGAAAAATTAAAAAATACCCTTTGATTCTTCTTTTAAATCGATATATTTCGATTGCTCAACGGCAATCATCTTCAGGATTGTAGCAACTAACAAAAATAATAAACATAACAATAAACAAATTTTGCATTTTACATTTCACATAAATACATACTTTTATTAACACGTCTGCTTTGTCCGACGTGGAGTATGGTACTGTTTTTTAGTGAGCAGGTGTTTGTAGATATGTGCGCTGTGATCTACGTCGCTCTTATAGTTCAGTCGTGTGTTAGTCGGAATATTAATAATGTGTAACATTTCTAGTGTGAAGCGTTTGTTATAGTGTTGTTCCTGTTGCAGTATTTTAGTCTTATCAAAGTTTAAAATCAGACTTATGCTGTGAAATTCTCGTTTTGAGTTTGGACTTTGTAGTACCTATATATATATTATTGCACGTTTCATCGCTATTGCCTTTACATGGTATCTTGTAAACTACATTATTTTTTTCCATTATTGGTATTTTCGATTTTGTTTTGTTAAATATGTTTTTTAAAGTGTTCGTAGGTTTATGCGCAATTTTTGTAGTTTCTTTATCATAGCAG